>NC_030686.2:607943-811040 GCF_000004195.4 Xenopus tropicalis
CCTACTGTCCCCATCTTGACTACTGTCTCCATATTCCCTACTGTCTCCATCTTTCTACTGTCTCCATCTTGCCCTACTGTCTCTCTTGACTTGCTGTCTCCATATTGCCTACTGTTCCATTTGTGCCTACTGTCTCCCATCCTTGCCCTACTGTCTCCATCTTGCCCTACTGTCTCCATCTTGTCTTACCTCTCTCCATGTTGCTCTACTGTCTCCATTTGCTTTCTGTCTCCCATCTTAGCCCTACGTTCCATCTTGCCCTAACTGTCCCCATCTTGCCCTACTTTTCATCTTGCCCTATTGTCTCCATGTTGCCCTACTGTCTCCGTCTTGCCCTACTGTCTCCATCTTGTCTTACTGTCTCCATCTTGCCCTACTGTCTCCATCTTGCCCTACTGTCTCCATCTTGTCTTACTGTCTCCATCTTGCCCTACTTTCTCCTTCTTGTCCTCCTGTCCCCATCTTGCCCTTCTGTCTCCATCTTGCCCTACTGTCTCCATCTTGCCCTACTGTCTCCATCTTGTCCTACTGTCCCCATCTTGCCCTACTGTCTCCATCTTGCCCTACTGTCTTGCCCTACTTTCTCCATCTTGCCCTACCGTCTCCCATCTTGTCCTACTGTTTCCATCTTGCCCTACTGTCTCCATTTTGCCCTACTGTCTCCATCTTGCCCTACTGTCTCCATCTTTCCCTACTATTTCCATCTACTGTCTCCATCTTGCCCTACTGTCTCCATCTTGCCCTACTGTTTCCATCTTGCCCTACTTTCTCCATCTTGCCCTACTGTCTCATCTTGCCCTACTATTTCCATCTACTGTCTCCACCTTGCCCTACTGTCCCATCTTGCCCTACTGTCTCCATCTTGTCCTACTGTCTCCAAGTTGCTCTGCTGTCTCCATCTTGCCCTACTGTCTCCATCTTGACTTACTGTCTCCATCTTGCCCTACTGTCCCCATCTTGCCCTACTGTCTCCATCTTGCCCTACTGTCTCCATCTTGCCCTACTGTTTCCATCTTGCCCTACTTTTTCCATCTTGCCCTACTGTTTCCATCTTGTCCTACTGTATAGATAGGTCAGTATGGGTTTACTTGGAAGGGTTGAACTTGATTGACTAACTATGTGACTATGTGACTGCCTCTCTCTTGCCCTATTACCTTAGGCAACCCAGCCGGCTTGGCCCGCCCCCTCCCGTGGGTGTAGGTGTATGTGAGTGCATTTATTCGCTCATACTGGGGGGGGGGCTATGGGAGCTGCTGGAGGGGGGTTTGTGGTGAGGGTGAAAGGAACGGAAATAGGGGTAAGTGAAAGAAGAGGTACCTGTCTGCCCCCACCCACTGTTCTGCCTCCCCCAGTTCCAGCCCTGTCACTAATCTGGTGATCCAGTTGGGATGAAGCTGATTGGCCGCAGACGTTGGGGAGAATGAGAGCAAAATCCGCTAGAAATGTTTCTCCTGAAAAAATTGGACTTTTCAAAAAAAACCTCAAAAACGTCCAGTGGTTTTAGACCTAATTCTATTGGATACTGTGTATAATGAGACTCTGTCCCCCCAGGAACAGGCCCCCCCAGAACCCACTGACTGCCAGTTGCCCCTTGCCCTGTATCACAATGCCCCCCCATTCCTTCTCTGGGGCCCCTTGTGTCTCCGCTGCTTTATCCCCCATGATACATTTTTGTCCCTCTGTACCCACATTTATATCCGGGGCCTGGGGCCCACATGGCTGGCACTGGGGGTACCCTCTCACATATTATGCCCCCCCCAATAATGCATGGGACAGCTGGTGTTAGAGAGCGGTGCGGGCACTAATTAGCTTGTAATTATCAGAGATGGCTCCCCCACACACACCATATGCAGCCCCTTTGTTATGGAAATGACCCCCCCCGGCAGTCAGGATCCCCCCCCCCCCAGATTAGGAAGGAGAAATTCACACAAAGCAAATGAGACTAAAAGGCAAATATTCAACTCTTTATTCTCCCTGATTTGCATGACAATAAATAGAGTCGTTAGGAACCCGGGGGGCTGCGCCCCCATCTCACATGCACTGCCCGTTATTGCTTCTCTTCTATATACAGGTACGTGTGGCAGGACAGGGCACTACCCGGGCACTAACCCTGGGCTGCACCAACGGAATGGGGGGGGGGGTTGGTTACATGGGACATAGGACCAAAGTATTGCCTGATATTTTGCTTTATATAGCAGCCCCTGCCCCAGTGAGCTTACAATCTAAGGTCCCTATCCCATTCCCATCAGCCCCTGCCCCAGTGAGCTTACACTCTAATGTCCCTATCCCATTCCCATCAGTCCCTGCCCCAGTGAGCTTACAATCTAAGGTCCCTATCCCATTCCCATCAGCCCCTGCCCCAGTGAGCTTACAATCTAAGTTCCCTATCCCATTCCCATCAGTCCCTGCCCCAGTGAGCTTACAATCTAAGGTCCCTATCCCATTCCCATCAGTCCCTGCCCCAGTGAGCTTACAATCTAAGGTCCCTATCCCATTCCCATCAGTCCCTGCCCCAGTGAGCTTACAATCTAAGGTCCCTATCACATTCCCATCAGCCCCTGCCCCAGTGAGCTTACAATCTAAGGTCCCTATCCCATTCCCATCAGCCCCTGCCCCAGTGAGCTCACAATCTAAGGTCCCTATCCCATTCCCATCAGTCCCTGCCCCAGTGAGCTTACACTCTAAGGTCCCTATCCCATTCCCATCAGCCCCTGCCCCAGTGAGCTTACAATCTAAGGTCCCTATCACATTCACACAGTAGGGGCAATTTTATCAGGAGCCAATCATCTTGCCTGTATGTACACAGACCCGGGGGGACAGGCAAACTCCTTGCAGACAGTGACCGGGTTGGAATCAAACTCAGGACCCCAGTGCCGCAGTACTAACCCCAGATACTTTATTCAGCCAGTACTCACCCCTGCAAGGAGATTCTCCTTATCCCCCAAGGCAAGGGCACCCCTAGACTTCCCAGGGTGAGTGCTTTATTGTTCTGCTTCAGTATGGCAACTCCCATGCACACGTTTGTAGACAAATACAATGCAGACAGAGGTAGGTAGATCTTGTGTATGTTATTAATGGGATACATAGAAGGCAAGCAGTGGTTATAATTAGGGCTAGTGGATTCCCCTATATATGTTGGTCAGTAACATTGGTCGCCCCCCAGTGGCAATGCAGCCCATTGTGCCTCTGTGTTCCCTCTGTCACCCCCTACAGGCTCCTGAGTGAGAGACACAAGTGGGGGAGTCCAACATAGGGAGGGGGTTGTTTATATAAAACTACTATGAAACTAAGTAACTAATTATCATTAGGCAGCTTGGCCTTTACAGCAGTTACCCCTATAGCTTTATAGAAGCGGGACACAAGTGCAGCTGTATTAGGGGGTGCGGGGTACCCACAAGGCACTGCGTTATTGGCTGTGACACATGTGACTCTGGGTAGGTGAGTACTCGCCGCTGGGCCAATCAGTGTGTAGGTAAGTGCATCTGTCCTGCCACTTGCATATAACTCAAGTACAAAATCTATATCTGTTTCTCTAGAAAATCCTACGCTGTGCTTCTAGAACATGCACAAAAGAGCCCCCCCCAATCCAGTCAGGGGCCCCCGACATTCAGCATTGAGCTGGGGAGCCACAGGATAAACTCATTTAGCTGAGACATCGTTAAAATGATTGATAAGGTCACATGTTTCTGTGCCACGCCCCCTCGGAACCCAGAACCAGCTGAATTCCTCTGCGGTACAAATACCAGTACCAGACCAGTACGGATATCTATTGGGGAGCAGCAGTATTGGTACAGGTCATTCTAATCTGCCCCTAGGGCTTGACCTGAGTGTGCCCCCCAAGCCCCAGCATCCATGTTGGGAAAAGCACATAAATGCCCCCGTCATCATTGTTGGATCACATTGGTGGGGGCACGGAACATGGCATTTGGGGGTGTAGAGCTATTGAGGGTGTGGGGTAGATGTTTGCTGGTGATGGGGTTGGGGTAACACTGGGGCAGTAGGGTCACTAAACCCCTGAGATCCAAATTTGATAGCGGGGCACCCCATGTAGTGTCCCCAGGGACCTTCATTTTAGGTTGGGGCAAATGCAAGGGCTATGGTTCTGTGCCCAGGGATGGAATTTCCTTGGGTTCTAGATTATAGGGTACAATATTTGAGTGGCCAGGGACCTTGCTTGTAGGCGGGGGCACCAGAGGGGTCACTCAACTAATTTCCCAAGAGACCATGTACCTGTCCAGCATGTACCAAGTCCTTGGTCCACAAGCCCAAGCTGTAATAATGATAGTGCCTTGGCTAATGCCCCAGTCATGTCTCCTTGGTTCTGAATGTGGGGGGGCAAAAAGTCTTTTCTTGGGTCCCCCCTGCACGTTTTGCCTTTGGCTTCTGTTTCTGGACCTGGGGACCTAACTTCTAGGTCTGGTTATTGGACTTACAGTAGTGACCATATTCCTGAAGAACCCAGTCAGCAGTGGGGGCTTATGGGTAGTTCCCACAAGTCTGGTTCCTCTTGGCTGGAGGTAAAGGAGTAATTGCATAGTTGTGTGCCCCCCGCGGGCACCGTGGGACTGAGCGCCCCCCCATGCACAAAGCATTCGGCTCGGGGAGACCCTGAAGGAAGACCTTTCAATGCATTTAGTTGGTTTCTGCCAACTCCGACCTGTAAACATCACCCAGAGTGGCACCCAATATATATATATATATGCCCCGCCCCTTATTCATAAAAAACCCAACAAATCCGTAGCAAATAAATAAATAAATAATATAAATGCATTCAATATAAATAGGCAGCTGCAAAGGTTCCATTGCCGTCAGTGTCCTGGGGGGGTCCCAGAGAAAGGCAATTGTACGATGAAATGATCGGGGGGGGGGGTAATGCTCTGAAAATAGTCATTTTCCCCCAATGGGCCAGGATTCTGGTTCTGAGAAGAGCAGGTTATGAATGAGAGAGAAATGCCAGAATTGGGGTGCACTTTAGCCCTCCGTGCAGTAATTTCACCCCAGTCAGGGGGGGGGCGCTCGTTCCACCCCCCGGCAGTGACTGCGCCCGTCGCCATTTAGTTCCACCTTCTGCCATAGTACGAGAGTGTGCTTCATATAATAGTGACCCCCCTAATGTCCGCCCTGTGGGTCTCCCCATCACAAAGTGCCCGGGGGCGTCAGGAACTTGTGCTACTTCTACATCTCACCCCCAACATAACACCCCCTGGCACAACAGAAAGTATCTTCCAGCAAAATAATGAAAAAATAAAGCTCTGCATCTTATAAATACTGTAAGGATGAGGAGTGGTACCCCAGTCTTAGCCCCGCCCCCTATTTTTACTCATTAATACTGTGTAGGGGTGGAGCATCATGTAAATAAATACTATAGGGCAGAGAAAAAACATGAGAGTGAGGCCCCTCCCTGATGCTATAAATAAATACTATGGGGAGGAGGAGCATGATAGTGTGGCCCCTCCCTGATGCTATAAATAAATACTATAGGGCGGAGGAGGAGCTTGAGAGTGTGGCCCCTCCCTGATGCTACAAATAAATACTATAGGGCAGAGAAAAAACATAGAGGCCCCTCCCTAATGCTACCAATAAATACTATAGAGGGAGGAGCATGAGAGTGAGGCCCCTCCCAGATGCAATAAATAAATACTATAGGGCGGAGGAGGAGCATGAGAATGAGGCCCCTCCCAGATGCTACAAATAAATACTATAGGGTGGAGGAGGAACACGAGAGTGAGGCCCCTCTCGGATGCTACAAATAAATACTATAGGGTGGAGGAGGAGCATGAGAGTGAGGCCCCTCCCAGATGCAACAAATAAATACTATAGGGTGGAGGAGGAGCATGAGAGTGAGGCCCCTCCCAGATGCTACAAATAAATACTATAGGGTGGAGGAGGAGCATGAGAGTGAGGCCCCTCTCGGATGCTACAAATAAATACTATAGGGTGGAGGAGGAGCATGAGAGTGAGGCCCCTCCCAGATGCAACAAATAAATACTATAGAGCAGAGGAGGAGCATGAGAGTGAGGCCCCTCCCAGATGCTACAAATAAATACTATAGGGCGGAGGAGGAGCATGAGAGGGAGGCCCCTCCCAGATGCTACAAATAAATACTATAGAGCGGAGGAGGAGCATGAGAGCGAGGCCCCTCCCAGATGCTACAAATAAATACTATAGAGCGGAGGAGGAGCATGAGAGCGAGGCCCCTCCCAGATGCTACAAATAAATACTATAGAGCGGAGGAGGAGCATGAGAGCGAGGCCCCTCCCAGATGCAACAAATAAATACTATAGAGCAGAGGAGGAGCATGAGAGTGTGGCCCCTCCCAGATGCAACAAATAAATACTATAGAGCGGAGGAGGAGCATGAGAGGGAGGCCCCTCCCAGATGCAACAAATAAATACAATAGAGCGGAGGAGGAGCATGAGAGCGAGGCCCCTCCCAGATGCAACAAATAAATACTATAGAGCGGAGGAGGAGCATGAGAGCGAGGCCCCTCCCAGATGCAACAAATAAATACTATAGAGCAGAGGAGGAGCATGAGAGTGAGGCCCCTCCCTAATGCTACAAATAAATACTATAGGGAGGAGGAGCATGAGAGCGAGGCCCCTCCCTAATGCTACAAATAAATACTATAGGGAGGAGGAGCATGAGAGTGTGGCCCCTCTGAGAGTCGGTAACTCATTCACATTTTGAAGGATGCAACAGACCAAACACTCAGCTGAGGATTTGGCCCAATCCCAACAATGTTTTGCCAGGTTCATATTTGGCCAAAGCCTCATTGTTTGGCCGGACAAAATCGGAAACCCTCAATACCCCATGGCCTCTCAACACTGAGTTTTCAGATG
This sequence comes from Xenopus tropicalis, assembly GCF_000004195.4. NCBI lineage: Eukaryota > Metazoa > Chordata > Amphibia > Anura > Pipidae > Xenopus > Xenopus tropicalis. Next base: position 614,783 of record NC_030686.2, read on the forward strand.
ATCCTCTTTCTTGCCATGTGGGGTAGCAGAATTCTGTTAATCCAACGTGGATCTGGTTCTGCACTAAGACAATAGATTTTTGGAGTGTTGGGTTTGGTGTGAATCCGAGAGCAATGGATCCGGCGCATCCCTACACGTTAGAGCCCCCCACTGTGCGGGCCAATGGGGCACACGGATAAGAGCTTGGCAGGAGAAGTCTTCATACAAAAAAAGAGAAGCGGCCATATTGCACAGTTGCAGACATATATCGGTGCCCCCCGTTTCTCTGGCCTATGGAAAAGTCCAACATGAGAAGTCTCGGGTCTGATGGAAAAGTCCAACATGAGAAGTTTCGGGTCTGATGGAAAAGTCCAACATGAGAAGTTCGGGTCTGATGGAATATTCCAACATGAGAAGTCTCGGGTCTGAAGGAAAAGTCCAACATGAGAAGTCTCGGGTCTGATGGAAAAGTCCAACATGAGAAGTCTCGGGTCTGATGGAAAAGTCCAACATGAGTAAGTCTCGGGTCTGATGGAAAAGTCCAACATGAGAAGTTTCGGGTCTGAAGGAAAAGACCATCATGAGAAGTCTCGGGTCTGATGGAAAAGTCCAACAAGAGAAGTCTCGGGTCTGAAGGAAAAGTCCAACATGAGAAGTCTCGGTTCTGATGGAAAAGTCCAACATGAGAAGTCTCGGGTCTGAAGGAAAAGTCCATCATGAGAAGTCTCGGGTCTGAAGGAAAAGTCCAACATGAGAAGTGTCGGGTCTGAAGGAAAAGTCCAACATGAGAAGTCTCGGGCCTCATGGAAAAGTCCAACATGAGTCGGGTCTGATGGAAAAGTCCAACATGAGAAGTCTCGGGTCTGATGGAAAAGTCCAACATGAGACGTCTCGGGCCTCATGGAAAAGTCCAACATGAGAAGTCTCGGGTCTGATGGAAAAGTCCAACATGAGAAGTCTCAGGCCTCATGGAAAAGTCCAACATGAGAAGTCTCAGGCCTCATGGAAAAGTCCAACATGAGAGGTCTCAAGCCTCATGGAAAAGTCCAACATGAGAAGTCTCGGGCCTCATGGAATAGTGTTGGGCCTGGAACTGCTGTGGTGTCAGTTATTGCCAAGTGCAGCAGTGAAAGTGGCATTGCCGTCTGTCCCAGGTCCCCTGGTTTGGGCTCTGCGGTGCCACCAGTAGGGTGAGATATTGTGCCATGTTCTTGTAGTTGTTGCCCATCAGTCCCGGCACGGTGGCCCTTAGCTGTCAATGCCGCACTCGTGGTCGGAGCCCTTGAAGCAGGCCGACTCGTAGTGTTTGTTCAGGTAGGATTTGAGGGCGAAGGTCTTGTCGCAGCGCTTGCACTTGTAGTGTTTGAAGGCCGAGTGGGTCTGCATGTGAGCTCTGAGGTTGGAGCGGTCGGCGAAGGCTTTTCCGCAATGGGCGCAGCCAAAGGGCTTCTCGCCGGTGTGGGAGCGCATGTGGCCCTGCAGGAGCCACGGCCGGCTGAAGGCTTTGCTGCACACGTTGCACTTGTGTTTCAGATTGTGCGTCAGAATGTGCATGGCCAAGGCCGGCATGGACACGTAGGTTTTGCCACAAGTCGGGCATTTTTTGGCCATTTTGCTGTCCAGGCTGCGGTGGGTCTGTTTGTGCCGGCTGAGGTTGGAGGAGGTGGCGTAGGTTTTGCCGCATTCGCTGCAAATGTGTCGCTGGCCCCCACGGCTCTCGCTGCGCCGCCGGGACCTCCCATCCGAGATGAAGAAGGCGTCGATGGAGTAACTGTCTGTGACTGCAGTCTCCCCACTAAAGTACCCCGCCGAGAGGCTGGACTGGGGGCTGTCGGGGTCGCTGTAATCATCCTGCTCCTGCGTGTAGTCGGGGTCCGACGAGTCAAACTTCCCCTCCGATTTCTTCCCAACTTGATATTTAGATGATGTGATACAGTGTGGGATGAACCCTGGGGGGGCAAAATATCTAGATTTCAATATTCACAGGGGGGATCAGTAACATGGGGGGATCAGTCAATAACACGGGGAGATCAGTAACACGGGGGGATCGGTCAGTAACACAGGGGGATCAGTCAGTAACACGGGGGCGATCAGTAACACGGGGGGATCAGTCAGTAACACGGGGGGATCAGTCAGTAACGCGGGGGGATCAGTCAGTAACACGGGGGGATCAGTAACACGGGGGGATCAGTCAGTAACACGGGGGGATCAGTCAGTAACGCGGGGGGATCAGTCAGTAACACGGGGGGATCAGTAACACGGGGGCATCTGTCAGTAACACAGGGGGATCAGTCAGTAACACGGGGGGATCAGTCAGTAACATGGGGGCGATCAGTAACACGGGGGGATCAGTCAGTAACACGGGGGGATCAGTCAGTAACGCGGGGGGATCAGTCAGTAACGCGGGGGGATCAGTCAGTAACGCGGGGGGATCAGTCAGTAACACGGGGGGATCAGTAACACGGGGGCGATCAGTAACACGGGGGGATCAGTAACACGGGGGCGATCAGTAACACGGGGGGATCAGTCAGTAACACGGGGGGATCAGTAACACGGGGGGATCAGTAACATGGGGGCGATCAGTAACACGGGGGGATCAGTCAGTAACACAGGGGGGATCAGTAACACGGGAGGATCGGTCAGTAACACAGGGGGGATCAGTAATGCGGGGGGATCAGTCAGTAACGCGGGGGGATCAGTCAGTAACACGGGGGATCAGTCAGTAACACGGGGGGATCGGTCAGTAACACGGGGGGATCGGTCAGTAACACGGGGGGATCGTCCAGTAACACGGGGAGATCGGTCAGTAACACGGGGGATCAGTCAGTAACACGGGGGGATCAGTCAGTAACACGGGGAGATCAGTCAGTAACACGGGGGGATCAGTCAGTAACACGGGGAGATCAGTCAGTAACACGGGGAGGATCAGTCAGTACACGGGGGGGATCAGTCAGTAACACGGGGGGATCAGTCAGTAACACGGGAGGATCAATCAGTAAAACGGGGAGATCAGTCAGTAACACGGGGGGGATCAGTCAGTAACACGGGAGGATCAATCAGTAAAACGGGGAGATCAGTCAGTAAAACGGGGAGATCAGTCAGTAACACGGGGGGGATCAGTCAGTAACACGGGAGGAATCAGTCAGTAACACGGGGGGGATCAGTCAGTAACACAGGGGGGGATCAGTCAGTAACACGGGGGGATCAGTCAGTAACACGGGGGGATCAGTCAGTAACACGGGGGGGATCAGTCAGTAACACGGGGGGATCAGTCAGTAACACGGGGGGATCAGTCAGTAACACAGGGGGATCAGTCAGTAACACGGGGGGATCATTAACACGGGGGGATCAGTCAGTAACACGGGGGATCAGTAACACGGGGGGATCAGTCAGTAACACGGGGGGATCAGTAACACGGGGGGAAATCGTCAGGGGGATCAGTAACACGGGGGGATCAGTCAGTAACACGGGGGGATCAGTCAGTAACACGGGGGGGTCAGTAACACGGGGGGGATCAGTCAGTAACACGGGGGGTCGTCAGTCATAGAACACGGGGGGATCATCAGTCAGTAACACGGGGGGGTCAGTCAGTAACACGGGGGGACCAATCAGTAACACGGAGGGGATCAGTCAGTAACACGGGGGATCAGTCAGTAACAGGGGATCAGTCAGTAACACGGGGGGATCAGTCAGTAACACGGGGGGGATCAGTCAGTAACACGGGGGGATCAGTCAGTAACACGGGGGATCAGTAACACGGGGGGATCAGTCAGTAACATGGGGGATCAGTCAGTAACACGGGGGGATCAGTCAGTAACACGGGGGGATCAGTCAGTAACACGGGGGGATCAGTCAGTAACACGGGGAGATCAGTCAGTAACACGGGGGGATCAGTCAGTAACACGGGGGATCAGTCAGTAACACGGGGGGATCAATCAGTAACACGGGGGATCAGTCAGTAACACGGGGGGATCAGTCAGTAAACACGGGGGGATCAGTCAGTAACACGGGGGATCAGTCAGTAACACGGGGAGATCATCAGTAACACGGGGGGATCAGTCAGTAACACGGGGAGATCAGTCAGTAACACGGGGGGATCAATCAGTAACACGGGGGGATCAGTCAGGAACACGGGGGTCAGTCAGTAACACGGGGAGATCAGTCAGTAACACGGGGGGATCAGTCAGTAACGCGGGGGGATCAGTCAGTAACACGGGGGGGATCAGTCAGTAACGTGGGGGATCAGTCAGTAGTGCGGGGGATCAGTCAGTAACACGGGGATCAGTCAGTAAACACGGGGGGATCAGTCAGTAACATGGGGGGATCAGTCAGTAACACGGGGGGATCAGTCATAACGCGGGGGGATCAAGTCAGTAACACGGGGGGATCAGTTCAGTAACATGGGGGGATCAGTCAGTAACACGGGGGATCAGTCAGTAACACGGGGGGATCAGTCAGTAACACGGGGGGATCAGTCAGTAACACGGGGGGATCAGTCAGTAACACGGGGGGATCAGTCAGTAACACGGGGGGGATCACAGTCAGTAACATGGGGGGATAGTCAGTAACACAGGGGGGGATCAGTTAGTACACGGGGGATCGTCAGTAACACAGGGGGGATCAGTAACACGGGGGGGATCAGTCCAGTAATGTGGGGGGATCAGTCAGTAACATGGGGGGATCAGTCAGTAACACGGGGGGGATCAGTTAGTAACACGGGGGGATCAGTCAGTAACACAGGGGGGATCAGTAACACGGGGGGGATCAGTCAGTAATGTGGGGGGATCAGTCAGTAACACGGGGGGGATCAGTTAGTACCACGGGGGATCAGTCAGTAACACGGGGGGATCAGTAACATGGGGGATCAGTCAGTAACATGGGGGATCAGTCAGTAACACGGGGGGATCAGTCAGTAACGCGGGGGGATCAGTCAGTAACATGGGGGGATCAGTCAGTACACGCGGGGGATCAGTCAGTAAACGCGGGGGGGATCATCAGTAACGCGGGGGGATCAGTCAGTAACGCGGGGGGATCAGTCAGTAACGCGGGGGGGATCAGTCAGTAACCCGGGGGATCAGTCAGTAACAGCGGGGGGATCAGTCAGTAACGCGGGGGCATCAGTCAGTAACGCGGGGGGATCAGTCAGTAACGCGGGGGGATCAGTCAGTAACGCGGGGGGGATCAGTCAGTAACGCGGGGGGATCAGTCAGTAACGCGGGGGGATCAGTCAGTAACGCGGGGGGATCAGTCAGTAACGCGGGGGGATCAGTCAGTAACGCGGGGGGGATCAGTCAAGTAAACGCGGGGGGGATCAGTCAGTAACGCGGGGGATCAGTCAGTAACGCGGGGGATCAGTCAGTAACGCGGGGGGATCAGTCAGTAACGCGGGGGGATCAGTCAGTAACACGGGGGGGTCAGTCAGTAACGCGGGGGGATCAGTCAGTAACGCGGGGGGATCAGTCGGGAGAGTTAACCCCACAGCTGCCCATATAACTCTCTCCCTATGTCCCAGTTCTTCTCCGGCACCTAGAGAGTTAAACCTTCTCTTGAGCAGCACTGAAGGAGTTAAACCTGAGGGCGGGGCAGTTGCCAGTGAGTAGCAGCCTATTGGGAAACACATTGCCTCCCCCCCCCCCAGCCAATAATAAGGTGGGAGTCGCAGCAACTGCTGAGTCAGTCGCTTTCTGGCAGCAGCTTCCAGGCACTGATTGGCTGTAACGGTGCAGGAATGAGGTCAGCGTGGGTTTGGGGGGCATGGGATAAACAGCATTGCCCCCTGCACCCCCAAATCCAGAAAATAGCCCAATGCCCTCCCCTCCTGCCTACTTACCCTTATTAACAGCTGGATTCTCCTCCAACTCTGACTTTGCCCCAACTGCTAATATCTGCCCCCCCAGTGCTCAGCTGCTCTACTCAGTACTGCCCCTACTGGCTGTCAGTCTGTACTACAAGTTAGTGGGGAGCTATTGATAGTGAGTGGCCTATAGAGTGTGACATTGGGGTGCTACATGCAGGGAGGGGTGCCGGGGGGCCATATTGTACCCTGTGAGTGTGACATTGGGGTGCTACATGCAGGGAGGGGTGCCGGGGGGCCATATTGTACCCTGTGAGTGGGACATTGGGGTGCTACATGCAGGGAGGGGGTGCCGGGGGGGCCATATTGTACCCTGTGAGTGTGACATTGGGGGCTACATGCAGGGAGGGGTGCCGGGGGGCCATTTGTACCCAGTGAGTGTGACATTGGGGTGCTACATGCAGGGAGGGGTGCCGGGGGGCCATATTGTACCCTGTGAGTGTGACATTGGTGCTACATGCAGGGAGGGGCAGGGCATATTGTACCTGTGAGTGTGACATTGGGGTGTACATGCAGGAGGGGTGCCGGGGGGCCATATTGTTACCCCAGTGAGTGTGGACATTGGGTGCTACATGCAGGGAGGGGTGCCGGGGGGCCATATGTATCCCTGTGAGTGTGACATTGGGTGCTACATGCAGGGGGGGTGCCGGGGGCCATATTGTACCTGTGAGTGGGACATTGGGGTGCTACATGCAGGGAGGGGTGCCGGGGGGCCATATTGTACCCTGTGAGTGTGACATTGGGGTGCTACATGCAGGGAGGGGTGCCGGGGGGCCATATTGTACCCTGTGAGTGGGACATTGGGGTGCTACATGCAGGGAGGGGTGCCGGGGGGCCATATTGACCCGTGAGTGTGGGGGTGCTACATGCAGGGAGAGGTGCGGGGGGCCATATTGTACCCTGTGAGTGTGACATTGGGGTGCTACATGCAGGGAGGGGTGCCGGGGGCCATATTGTACCCAGTGAGTGTGACATTGGGGTGCTACATGCAGGGAGGGGTGCCGGGGGGCCATATTGTACCCAGTGAGTGTGACATTGGGTGCTACATGCAGGGAGGGGTGCGGGGGGCATATTATACCCAGTGAGTGTGACATTGGGTGCTACATGCAGGGAGGGGTGCCGGGGGGCCATATTGTACCCCGTGAGTGTGACATTGGGGTGCTACATGCAGGGAGGGGTGCCGGGGGGCTATATTGTACCCCGTGAGTGTGACATTGGGGTGCTACATGCAGGGAGGGGTGCCGGGGGGCCATATTGTACCCCGTGAGTGTGACATTGGGTGCTACATGCAGGGAGGGGTGCCGGGGGGCTATATTGTACCCTGTGAGTGTGACATTGGGGTGCTACATGCAGGGAGGGGTGCGGGGGGCCATATTGTAACCCTGTGAGTGTGACATTGGGGTGCTACATGCAGGGAGGGGTGCCGGGGGGCTATATTGTACCCTGTGAGTGTGACATTGGGGTGCTACATGCAGGGAGGGGTGCCGGGGGGCCATATTGTACCCTGTGAGTGTGACATTGGGTGCTACATGCAGGGAGGGGTGCCGGGGGCTATATTGTACCCTGTGAGTGTGACATTGGGGTGCTACATGCAGGGAGGGGTGCCGGGGGGCCATATTGTACCCTGTGAGTGTGACATTGGGGTGCTACATGCAGGGAGGGGTGCCGGGGGGCTATATTGTACCCTGTGAGTGTGACATTGGGGTGCTACATGCAGGGAGGGGTGCCGGGGGGCCATATTGTACCCTGTGAGTGTGACATTGGGGTGCTACATGCAGGGAGGGGTGCCGGGGGGCTATATTGTACCCCCGTGAGTGTGACATTGGGGTGCTACATGCAGGGAGGGGTGCCGGGGGGCTATATTGTACCCCGTGAGTGTGACATTGGGGTGCTACATGCAGGGAGGGGTGCCGGGGGGCCATATTGTACCCTGTGAGTGTGACATTGGGGTGCTACATGCAGGGAGGGGTGCCGGGGGGCCATATTGTACCCTGTGAGTGTGACATTGGGGTGCTACATGCAGGGAGAGGTGCCAGGGGCCATATTGTACCCTGTGAGTGTGACATTGGGGTGCTACATGCAGGGAGGGGTGCCGGGGGGCCATATTGTACCCAGTGAGTGTGACATTGGGGTGCTACATGCAGGGAGGGGTGCCGGGGGGCCATATTGTACCCTGTGAGTGTGACATTGGGGTGCTACATGCAGGGAGGGGTGCCGGGGGGCCATATTGTACCCTGTGAGTGGGACATTGGGGTGCTACATGCAGGGAGGGGTGCCGGGGGGCCATATTGTACCCTGTGAGTGTGACATTGGGGTGCTACATGCAGGGAGGGGTGCCGGGGGGCCATATTGTACCCTGTGAGTGGGACATTGGGGTGCTACATGCAGGGAGGGGTGCCGGGGGGCCATATTGTACCCTGTGAGTGGGACATTGGGGTGCTACATGCAGGGAGGGGTGCCGGGGGGCCATATTGTACCCCGTGAGTGTGACATTGGGGTGCTACATGCAGGGAGAGGTGCCGGGGGGGCCATATTGTACCCTGTGAGTGTGACATTGGGGTGCTACATGCAGGGAGGGGTGCCGGGGGGCCATATTGTACCCAGTGAGTGTGACATTGGGGTGCTACATGCAGGGAGGGGTGCCGGGGGGCCATATTGTACCCCGTGAGTGTGACATTGGGGTGCTACATGCAGGGAGAGGTGCCGGGGGGCTATATTGTACCCTGTGAGTGTGACATTGGGTGCTACATGCAGGGAGGGGTGCCGGGGGGGCCATATTGTACCCCGTGAGTGTGACATTGGGGTGCTACATGCAGGGAGAGGTGCCGGGGGGCTATATTGTACCCTGTGAGTGTGACATTGGGGTGCTACATGCAGGGAGGGGTGCCGGGGGCCATATTGTACCCTGTGAGTGTGACATTGGGGTGCTACATGCAGGGAGGGGTGCCAGGGGCCATATTGTACCCTGTGAGTGTGACATTGGGGTGCTACATGCAGGGAGGGGTGCCGGGGGCCATATTGTACCCAGTGAGTGTGACATTGGGGTGCTACATGCAGGGAGGGGTGCCGGGGGGCTATATTGTACCCCGTGAGTGTGACATTGGGGTGCTACATGCAGGGAGGGGTGCCGGGGGGCCATATTGTACCCCGTGAGTGTGACATTGGGGTGCTACATGCAGGGAGGGGTGCCGGGGGGCTATATTGTACCCTGTGAGTGTGACATTGGGGTGCTACATGCAGGGAGGGGTGCCGGGGGGCCATATTGTACCCTGTGAGTGTGACATTGGGGTGCTACATGCAGGGAGGGGTGCCGGGGGGCTATATTGTACCCTGTGAGGTGTGACATTGGGGTGCTACATGCAGGGAGGGGTGCCGGGGGGCCATATTGTACCCTGTGAGTGTGACATTGGGGTGCTACATGCAGGGAGGGGTGCCGGGGGGGCTATATTGTACCCTGTGAGTGTGACATTGGGGTGCTACATGCAGGGAGGGATGCCGGGGGCCATATTGTACCCTGTGAGTGTGACATTGGGGTGCTACATGCAGGGAGGGGTGCCGGGGGGCTATATTGTACCCTGTGAGTGTGACATTGGGGTGCTACATGCAGGGAGGGGTGCCGGGGGGCCATATTGTACCCTGTGAGTGTGACATTGGGGTGCTACATGCAGGGAGGGGTGCCGGGGGGCTATATTGTACCCCGTGAGTGTGACATTGGGGTGCTACATGCAGGGAGGGGTGCCGGGGGGGCTATATTGTACCCTGTGAGTGTGACATTGGGGTGCTACATGCAGGGAGGGGTGCCGGGGGGGCCATATTGTACCCTGTGAGTGTGACATTGGGGTGCTACATGCAGGGAGGGGTGCCGGGGGGCCATATTGTACCCTGTGAGTGTGACATTGGGGTGCTACATGCAGGGAGAGGTGCCGGGGGGCCATATTGTACCCCGTGAGTGTGACATTGGGGTGCTACATGCAGGGAGGGGTGCCGGGGGGCTATATTGTACCCTGTGAGTGTGACATTGGGGTGCTACATGCAGGGAGGGGTGCCGGGGGGCTATATTGTACCCTGTGAGTGTGACATTGGGGTGCTACATGCAGGGAGGGGTGCCGGGGGGCTATATTGTACCCCGTGAGTGTGACATTGGGGTGCTACATGCAGGGTGCTGAGCTCAGAAGCCCCCCATGCCTGGGGGCCCCCCCGGCTCGGAGCAGTTCTGCAGCGCTGGCAGATTTGTAGCAATTGCAGCAAGTGATGGATCAGAAGCAGCAGAACAAGGTTATTGTTGGGGGGGGGCTTCTCCCCATCTCCCCTCATTGTCCCAAGCAGGAGCCCCCCCTCAGCCTGACCCCCCCCCCCCACACACACACACACACACACACAGATCTCTCTCTCCGGATCATGGTGCCTCTGGAGGGGCTGAGAGAAGAGAAAGCCTTTTGGCTGCCGCAGGAACAATGAGGTCCCTAGAGACCCCTCCCCCTGCCTCCTGGCCCCCCTGCCTCCTGCCCCCCCCCCCCCCCCCCCCCCCCCAGCTCTGCCATTCAGCTCTATGGGCCCCACTGCAGGAATGACTGTGTTTCCTACAGGCTCAGCGATTCCCCCAGCAAGGTCATTGCTTCCACTCCTGCTCCTCAGCTGATTGGAGGAACCGCAGATTCAGAAGCCCCTCCCCCCTCCACCTGAAACTGGAAGGCCCCAACCCTGGGCTCATTTATTAGGAACACATGGCTATCCTTGCACACTAACACACACTGTATCCATGGCTATCCTTGCACACTAACACCCACTGTATCCATGGCTATCCTTGCACACTAACACCCACTGTATCCATGGCTATCCTTGCACACTAACACTCACTGTATCCATGGCTATCCTTGCACACTAACACCCACTGTATCCATGGCTATCCTTGCACACTAACACTCACTGTATCCATGGCTATCCTTGCACACTAACACTCACTGTATCCATGGCTATCCTTGCACACTAACACCCACTGTATCCATGGCTATCCTTGCACACTAACACTCACTGTATCCATGGCTATCCTTGCACACTAAACCCACTGTATCCATGGCTATCCTTGCACACTAACACTCACTGTATCCATGGCTATCCTTGCACACTAACACCCACTGTATCCATGGCTATCCTTGCACACTAACACTCACTGTATCCATGGCTATCCTTGCACACTAACACTCACTGTATCCATGGCTATCCTTGCAACACTAACACTCACTGTATCCATGGCTATCCTTGCACACTAACCACACACTGTATCCATGGCTATCCTTGCACACTAACACTCAACTGTATCCATGGCTATCCTTGCACACTAACAACTCACTGTATCCATGGCTATCCTTGCACACTAACACCCACTGTATCCATGGCTATCCTTGCACACTAACACTCACTGTATCCATGGCTATCCCTTGCACACTAACACATCACTGTATCCATGGCTATCCTTGCACACTAACACCCACTGTATCCATGGCTATCCTTGCACACTAACACTCCACTGTATCCATGGCTATCCTTGCCACTAACACACACTGTATCATGGCTATCCTTGCACATCACATCGTATCCATGGCTATCCTTGCACACTAACACACACTGTATCCATGGCTATCCTTGCAACACTAACACTCACTGTATCCATGGCTATCCTTGCCACACTAACACCCACTGTATCCATGGCTATCCTTGCACACTAACACTCACTGTATCCATGGCTATCCTTGCACACTAACACACACTGTATCCATGGCTTCCTTGCACACTAACCCTCACTGTATCCATGGCTATCCTGCACACTAACACCACACTAGTATCCATGGCTATCCTTGCACACTAACACCACTGTATCCATGGCTATCCTTGCACACCTAACTCACTGTATCATGGCTATCCTTGCAACTAACACCCACTGTATCCATGGCTATCCTGCACACTAACACCCACTGTATTCCATGGCTATCCTTGACACACTAACACTCACTGTATCCATGGCTATCCTTGCACACTAACACCCACTGTATCCATGGCTATCCTTGCACACTAACACACACTGTATCCATGGCTATCCTTGCACACTAACAACTCACTGTAATCATGGCTATCCTTGCACCACTAACGCACACTGTATCATGGCTATCCTTGCCACTAACACAGCACTGTAGTCCATGGCTATCCTTTGCACACTAACGCTCACTGTAATACCATGGCTATCCCCTTGCAAGCCAGCTAACGGCTTCACTGTATCCATGGGCAATATCCTTGCACACTAACACTCACTGTATCCATGGCTATCCTTGCACACTAACACACACTGTATCCATGGCTATCCTTGCACACTAACCGCTCACTGTATCCATGGGCTATCCTTGCACACTAACACACACTGTATCCATGGCTATCCTTGTACACTAACACTCACTGTAATCCATGGCTATCCTTGCACACTAACACCCACTGTATCCATGGCTATCCTTGCACACTAACACACACTGTATCCATGGCTATCCTTGCACACTAACACTCACTGTATCCATGGCTATCCTTGCACACTAACACACACTGTATCCATGGCTATCCTTGCACACTAACACTCACTGTATCCATGGCTATCCTTGCACACTAACACACACTGTATCCATGGCTATCCTTGCACACTAACACACACTGTATCCATGGCTATCCTTGCACACTAACACTCACTGTATCCATGGCTATCCTTGCACACTAACACTCACTGTATCCATGGCTATCCTTGCACACTAACGCTCACTGTATTCATGGCTATCCTTGCACACTAACACACACTGTATCCATGGCTATCCTTGCACACTAACACACTGTATCCATGGCTATCCTTGTACACTAACACACACTGTATCCATGGCTATCCTTGCACACTAACACCCACTGTATCCATGGCTATCCTTGCACACTAACACTCACTGTATCCATGGCTATCCTTGCACACTAACACTCACTGTATCCATGGCTATCCTTGCACACTAACACACACTGTATCCATGGCTATCCTTGCACACTAACACTCACTGTATCCATGGCTATCCTTGCACACTAACACTCACTGTATCCATGGCTATGCTTGCACACTAACACAAACTGTATCTCAGGACTAGTCTTGCTCACTAACACACACTCTATCCATGGCTATCCTTGCACACTAACACTCACTGTATCCATGGCTATCCTTGCACACTAACACACATTGTATCCATGGCTATCCTTACACACTAACACACACTGTATCCATGGCTACCCTTGCACACTACCACACATTTTATCCATGGCTATCCTTGCACACTAACACTCACTGTATCCATGGCTATCCTTACACACTAACACACACTCTATCCATGGCTATCCTTGCACACTGACACTCACTGTATCCATGGCTATCCTTGCACACTAACACACATTGTATCCATGGCTATCCTTACACACTAACACACACTGTATCCATGGCTATCCTTGCACACTAACACACATTGTATCCATGGCTATCCTTACACACTAACACACACTGTATCCATGGCTACCCTTGCACACTACCACACATTTTATCCATGGCTATCCTTGCACACTAACACTCACTGTATCCATGGCTATCCTTGCACACTAACACTCACTGTATCCATGGCTATCCTTGCACACTAACACTCACTGTATCCATGGTTATCCTTTCACACTAACACTCACTGTATCCATGGCTATCCTTGCACACTAACACCCACTGTATCCATGGCTATCCTTGCACACTAACACTCACTGTATCCATGGCTATCATTGCACACTAACACACACTGTATCCATGGCTATCCTTGCACACTAACACACACTGTATCCATGGCTATCCTTGCACACTAACACTCACTGTATCCATGGCTATCCTTGCACACTAACACTCACTGTATCCATGGCTATCCTTGCACACTAACACTCACTGTATCCATGGCTATCCTTGCACACTAACACATACTGTATCCATGGCTATCCTTGCACACTAACACTCACTGTATCCATGGTTATCCTTGCACACTTACACTCACTGTATTCATGGCTATCCTTGCACACTAACACACACTGTATCCATGGCTACCCTTGCACACTAACACCCACTGTATCCATGGCTATCCTTGCACACTAACACACATTGTATCTCATGGTTATCCTTGCACACTAACACTCATTGTATCTCATGGTTATCCTTGCACACTAACACTCACTGTATCCATGGCTATCCTTGCACACTAACACACATTGTATCTCATGGTTATCCTTGCACACTAACACTCATTGTATCTCATGGTTATCCTTGCACACTAACACTCATTGTATCTCATGGTTATCCTTGCACACTAACACTCACTGTATCCATGGCTATCCTTGCACACTAACACCCACTGTATCCATGGCTATCCTTGCACACTAACACACACTGTATCCATGGCTACCCTTGCACACTACCACACACTTTATCCATGGTTATTCTTGCACACTAACACTCACTGTATCCATGGCTATCCTTGCACACTAACACACACTGTATCCATGGCTACCCTTGCACACTACCACACACTTTATCCATGGTTATTCTTGCACACTAACACACACTGTATCCATGGCTATCCTTGCACACTAACACTCACTGTATCCATGGCTATCCTTGCACACTAACACTCACTGTATCCATGGCTATCCTTGCACACTAACACCACTGTATCCATGGCTATCCTTGCACACTAACACTCACTGTATCCATGGCTATCCTTGCACACTAACACTCACTGTATCCATGGCTATCCTTGCACACTAACACACACTGTATCCATGGCTATCCTTGCACACTAACACCCACTGTATCCATGGCTATCCTTGCACACTAACACCCTGTTCCATGGCTACCTGCCCTAACCACTGTATCCATGGCTACCCTTGCACACTAACACCCACTGTATCCATGGCTATCCTTGCACACTAACACACACTGTATCCATGGCTATCCTTGCACACTAACACTCACTGTATCCATGGCTATCCTTGCACACTAACACTCACTGTATCCATGGCTATCCTTGCACACTAACACCCACTGTATCCATGGCTATCCTTGCACACTAACACACACTGTATCCATGGCTATCCTTGCACACTAACACCCACTGTATCCATGGCTATCCTTGCACACTAACACACACTGTATCCATGGCTATCCTTGCACACTAACACTCACTGTATCCATGGCTATCCTTGCACCACTAACACACACTGTATCCATGGCTATCCTTGCACACTACACACACTGTATCCATGGCTATCCTTGCACACTAACACACACTGTATCCATGGCTATCCTTGCACACTAACACTCACTGTATCCATGGCTATCCTTGCACACTAACACACACTGTATCCATGGCTATCCTTGCACACTAACACACACTGTATCCATGGCTATCCTTGCACACTAACACTCACTGTATCCATGGCTATCCTTGCACACTAACACTCACTGTATCCATGGCTATCCTTGCACACTAACACCCACTGTATCCATGGCTATCCTTGCACACTAACACACACTGTATCCATGGCTATCCTTGCACACTAACACTCACTGTATCCATGGCTATCCTTGCACACTAACACTCACTGTATCCATGGCTATCCTTGCACACTAACACACACTGTATCCATGGCTATCCTTGCACACTAACACACACTGTATCCATGGCTATCCTTGCACACTAACACTCACTGTATCCATGGCTATCCTTGCACACTAACACACACTGTATCCATGGCTATCCTTGCACACTAACACTCACTGTATCCATGGCTATCCTTGCACACTAACACCCACTGTATCCATGGCTATCCTTGCACACTAACACACACTGTATCCATGGCTATCCTTGCACACTAACACTCACTGTATCCATGGCTATCCTTGCACACTAACACTCACTGTATCCATGGCTATCCTTGCACACTAACACTCACTGTATCCATGGTTATCCTTGCACACTAACACACACTGTATCCATGGCTATCCTTGCACACTAACACACATTGTATCTCATGGTTATCCTTGCACACTAACACTCATTGTATCTCAGGGCTGTGCTACACACAACCCCACACAGCAGGGCATTTATACACAAAGTAGCTAAGAGCTCGGCTACGTATTGGCCCCAGAGTTGCGTACACCAGGCCGTCACCAGCAGCAACATCCCGCCTGTCCCGTTACACAAACAGCCGCTGCTGAGCCCCTTTGTATCAGTCAGAGACAGCCGAGAGAGCGCAGGGAGTGATGGGACAGCAGGGGGGACCACTCTCCGAAAGGCAACAACACCCTGAGCGACTTCTCCTACACACGTCTCCCCTAAGCCCCTCACCCACCCACCCACCCACCCCAAGGTACTCACCCTCCTCAGCCTCGGGGACCCCCAAGTTTCCTACAGCGCCGGAGAGCGTCTGTCCCAGAACACAAGGATCATCAAAGTGAGGGTAATGGGGAGCAGCAATCCCAGCGGAAGAGAAGTCGTCCAGTTTAATCTTCTTGACCAGGAAGGAGCGGGGCATGGTGGGGGTCCTTGGTGGGGGTCCTTGGTGGGGCTTCTTGGGGTGCCTCTTTGTCAGCCCGGGGATGGGGAAACACATTCAGCACTGGACAGCTCTGACTTTCTGCAGTGGGAGAGACAGAGAGAGAGGGACGGAGGGAGGGAGGAGGGGGTCTCTGCCAGCAATAGCTGAGCTCAGCACTCTCAGCCTCTCTCTTTATATGGGACGCAGTCTGACATCAGGTGGTGCCTCGCAATGGAGCTGTTTAGCTCTCTAATCCATCAAATGTCCCCCAGGACAATCATCACATTACCAATGAACCGGCTGTGCGCACACTCTCACACACTCACACACTCTCACACAGAGACACTCTCGGCCCACTCTCTCGGCACAGACAAAGGGGGCAAGTCACTCATGCGCCTCATACAATAGCAGAAAGGGGATTTATAGACTCAACGGCGCAACAGGGAAACTTCCCTCCTTGCAATGCAACTTTCCCTGCCAGGAACGGGGGGGGGGGGGGGGAGGGTATGGGGGGGGGGGGTAGAATTGGGAACAGGAAGTGCCTGTAGGTGGAGGTAACCTGGGGCAGGACAGATGGGGCAGTTATAGTCAGTGAGGAGTAGTAGTTGGGGCAGGAGGTGCCTGCAGGTGGGGATACCTTAGGGGGAGTAAAAAGGACAGATATAGAGGGGGGATAGCTGGAGTGGTAGGTTCCTGGGGAGAACACATGGGGCAGTTATAGTCAGGAGGGGGAACTGGCAGTTGGCACAAGAGGTGCCCAATGGTAGAGGTGGAAGGGGCACAGGTGAGACACAGGACAGGGCAGAATGGGTACAGAGGAGACAGAGGAGACAGAGGAGACAGAGGGTACAGAGGAGACAGAGGAGACAGAGGAGACAGAGGAGACAGAGGGTACAGAGGAGACAGAGGGTACAGAGGAGACAGAGGGTACAGAGGAGACAGAGGGTACAGAGGAGACAGAGGAGACAGAGGGTACAGAGGAGACAGAGGGTACAGAGGAGATGGCATCAGGATGGGGCCTGGCACTGCCAAGAGGAACCCTGATTCCTTTGTCCTGGTGCAACCAGTGTGTTTCACTCACAGCCGGAGAAATGACAGAGAGAAAGTCCATATGGCGGCGGGGGGAGGGGAGCAGCTCCATTTCCAACTGCACTAAGGTGGGCAATAAACACTGACCCCTGGGGTTCTCTCACAAAGGGGGGGGTGTAGGGGGCTTGGCACATTTCACATTACACTCGTTAGTCACATGGGAGTCAGTGGAACCGAATCTCTGGAAGCCATGAAATTGCCCCGGTTTCACCCGGAAATGCCCCAGTGCCTTCACCCACTTCCCTGATATGGCCCATAGCTTATGCCCTACTCTGTCTCTCATCCTCTGTCTCTCATCCCTGCTCTGTCTCTCATCCTCTGTCTCTCATCCCTGCTCTGTCTCTCATCCTCTGTCTCTCATCCCTGCTCTGTCTCTCATCCCTGCTCTGTCTCTCATCCCTACTCTGTCTCTCATCCCTACTCTGTCTCTCATCCTCTGTCTCTCATCCCTACTCTGTCTCTCATCCCTGCTCTGTCTCTCATCCCTGCTCTGTCTCTCATCCCTACTCTGTCTCTCATCCCTGCTCTGTCTCTCATCCCTGCTCTGTCTCTCATCCCTGCTCTGTCTCTCATCCCTACTCTGTCTCTCATCCCTGCTCTGTCTCTCATCCTCTGTCTCTCATCCCTGCTCTGTCTCTCATCCCTACTCTGTCTCTCATCCCTGCTCTGTCTCTCATCCCTGCTCTGTCTCTCATCCCTGCTCTGTCTCTCATCCCTGCACTGTCTCTCATCCCTACTCTGTCTCTCATCCCTGCTCTGTCTCTCATCCTCTGTCTCTCATCCCTGCTCTGTCTCTCATCCCTACTCTGTCTCTCATCCCTGCTCTGTCTCTCATCCCTGCTCTGTCTCTCATCCCTGCTCTGTCTCTCATCCCTGCACTGTCTCTCATCCCTGCTCTGTCTCTCATCCCTGCACTGTCTCTCATCCCTGCTCTGTCTCTCATCCCTGCTCTGTCTCTTTTTACTGTACCATCTAGTTCCTGCTCTCTCTATTTTCTTCCTGCTCTCCGTCTCTCCTTGATGCTTTATTTTCTGCTGGGTGTCTCTCCTGCCTTGTCTCTAGCTGTTGTGCCTGTTCCCACGGGTGAGAGTGGGCTCATTATCCTGAGTGTCTCACTCCCCAAGCGCCTGTCTCTCTGGGCCCGTGAGTGCCTGGGAGGGTGCTGGTTCTTGCAGGCAATAGCAAGACATGGCATTACTCACGCCCCAGTTGTGACGCTTCTCCCCAGGCTGCTGAGGTGGAACACGTGAGCCGATTAGGTACAAGGCTCTGAGGAAAAATCGAGAGGAAGGGAAAGGGGGACGGAGACAAGTGGCTTCCCTGGGCCGTGGGGGTGAGATAATGTAGGATAATAGCCACAATCATCCCCACTAAGCCTTTCACTCAGGGAAGTGCCTCATCCCGAAACAAGGAATGAGCCGGGGGCTCCTAATGCAGAGCCGTGGGAGTCCAGCTGTATGGAAATAATTCCCAGTATTTCCCATTCAGATTCTCACCCCATGGGCAAAACTATGTCTGAAAGAAGAACAAGTGGGGCCGTCAAACTCTGAGCATCATTGGGGCCACTATGTTTTTGGGTTTTTGGTTCTGCAGCTCAGAGTTCTCTCCTACTGAACTCACAAGACTCCCCCTTGCGGCCTCTGAACTGGGAACTGGCACTTATACTGCAGTGGCCCTCACTGTAACCTACAACACTAATACCCTCCTATTTATGTCTGTAAGTTACCCTCCTATTTAGATTGTAAGCTCTGTGGGCCAGAGACCTCCATCCTCTTGTCTCCTTGACACTTAACTTTGTGTTTTACGAGACTCTGTTGCCTGGAATGTGGCTGAATCCTGAATCAAATCCTGAACATAAAACAAAATCCCAACTCGTTCCCTCCTGATTCCCCGATATCCCCACTCGTTCCCTCCTGATTCCCTGATATCCCCACTCGTTCCCTCCTGATTCCCCGATATCCCCACTCGTTCCCTCCTGATTCCCCGATATCCCCACTCATTCCCTCCTGATTCCCCGATATCCCCACTCGTTCCCTCCTGATTCCCCTATATCCCCACTCGTTCCCTCCTGATTCCCCGATATCCCCACTCGTTCCCTCCTGATTCCCCGATATCCCCACTCGTTCCCTCCTGATTCCCTGATATCCCCACTCATTCCTCCTGATTCCCCGATATCCCCACTCGTTCCCTCCTGATTCCCCTATATCCCCACTCGTTCCCTCCTGATTCCCCGATATCCCCACTCGTTCCCTCCTGATTCCCCGATATCCCCCACTCGTTCCCTCCTGATTCCCCGATATCCCCACTCGTTCCCTCCTGATTCCCGATATCCCCACTCGTTCCCTCCTGATTCCCCGATATCCCCACTCGTTCCCTCCTGATTCCCCGATATCCCCACTCGTTCCCTCCTGATTCCCCGATATCCCCACTCGTTCCCTCCTGATTTCCTGATATCCCCACTCGTTCCCTCCTGATTCCCCGATATCCCCACTCGTTCCCTCCTGATTCCCTGATATCCCCACTCATTCCCTCCTGATTCCCCGATATCCCCACTCATTCCCTCCTGATTCCCCAATATTCCCTCCTGATTCCCAGATTCCCCGATATCCCCACTCGTTCCCTCCTGATTCCCCAATATCCCTACTCATTCCCTCCTGATTCCCCGATATCCCCACTCATTCCCTCCTGATTCCCCAATATTCCTCCTGATTCCCAGATTCCCCGATATCCCCACTCGTTCCCTCCTGATTCCCCAATATCCCTACTCATTCCCTCCTGATTCCCCAATATTCCCACTCATACCCTCCTGATTCCCCGATATCCCCACTCATTCCCTCCTGATTCCCCAATATTCCCACTCATTCCCTCCTGATTCCCCGATATCCCCACTCATTCCCTCCTGATTCCCCAATATCCCTACTCATTCCCTCCTGATTCCCCAATATTCCCACTCATTCCCTCCTGATTCCCCAATATTCCCACTCATTCCCTCCTGATTCCCCAATATTCCCACTCATTCCCTCCTGATTCCCCGATATCCCCACTCATTCCCTCCTGATTCCCCAATATCCCTACTCATTCCCTCCTGATTCCCCAATATTCCCACTCATTCCCTCCTGATTCCCCGATATCCCCACTCATTCCCTCCTGATTCCCCAATATTCCCACTCATTCCCTCCTGATTCCCCGATATCCCCACTCATTCCCTCCTGATTCCCCGATATCCCCACTCATTCCCTCCTGATTCCCCAATATTCCCTCCTGATTTTCCGATATCCCCACTCATTCCCTCCTGATTCCCCAATATTCCCTCCTGATTCCCCAATATTCCCACTCATTCCCTCCTGATTCCCCAATATCCCTACTCATTCCCTCCTGATTTCCCGATATCCCCACTCATTCCCTCCTGATTCCCCAATATTCCCACTCATTCCCTCCTGATTCCCCGATATCCCCACTCATTCCCTCCTGATTCCCAAATATCCCCACTCATTCCCTCCTGATTCCCCGATATCCCCACTCATTCCCTCCTGATTCCCCAATATTCCCACTCATTCCCTCCTGATTCCCCAATATCCCCACTCATTCCCTCCTGATTCCCCAATATTCCCACTCATTCCCTCCTGATTCCCCAATATTCCCACTCACTCCCTCCTGATTCCCCAATATTCCCACTCATTCCCCTGATTTCCCAGTATCCCCACTTGTTCCCTCCTGATTCCCCAATATCCCCACTTGTTCCCTCCTGATTCCACAATATCCCCACTCATTCCCTCCTGATTCCCCAATATCCCCACTAATTCCCTCCTGATTCCCCAATATTCCCACTCATTCCCCTGATTTCCCAGTATCCCCACTTGTTCCCTCCTGATTCCCCAATATCCCCACTTGTTCCCTCCTGATTCCACAATATCCCCACTCATTTCCTCCTGATTCCCCAATATCCCCACTAATTCCCTCCTGATTCCCCGATATCCCCACTCGTTCCCTTCTGATTCCCCAATATCCCCACTTGTTCCCTCCTGATTCCACAATATCCCCACTCATTCCCTCCTGATTCCCCAATATTCCCACTCATTCCCCTGATTTCCCAGTATCCCCACTTGTTCCCTCCTGATTCCCCAATATCCCCACTTGTTCCCTCCTGATTCCCCAATATCCCTACTCATTCCCTCCTGATTCCCCAATATTCCACTCATTCCCTCCTGATTCCCGATATCCCCACTCATTCCCTCCTGATTCCCCAATATTCCCACTCATTCCCTCCTGATTCCCCGATATCCCCACTCATTCCCTCCTGATTCCCCAATATCCCCACTCATTCCCTCCTGATTCCCCAATATTCCCACTCATTCCCTCCTGATTCCCCGATATCCCCACTCATTCCCTCCTGATTCCCCAATATCCCTACTCATTCCCTCCTGATTCCCCAATATTCCCACTCGATTCCCCTCCTGATTCCCGATATCCCCACTCATTCCCTCCTGATTCCCCAATATTCCCACTCATTCCCTCCTGATTCCCGATATCCCACTCATTCCCTCCTGATTCCCCGATATCCCACTCATTCCCTCCTGATTCCCGATATTCGTATCCCCACTCATTGTCCCCCTCCTGATTCCCCGACATATCCCACTCCATTCCTCCTGATTCCCCGATATCCCCATCCCTCCTGATTCCCCAATATTCCCTCCTGATTTTCCGATATCCCCACTCATTCCCTCCTGATTCCCCCAATATTCCCTCCGATTCCCCAATATTCCCCACTCATTCCCTCCTGATTCCCCCATATCCCTACTCATTCCCTCCTGATTTCCCGATATCCCCACTCATTCCCTCCTGATTCCCCAATATTCCCACTCATCCCCTCCTGATTCCCCGATATCCCCACTCATTCCCTCCTGATTCCCAAATATCCCCCACTCATTCCCTCCTGATTCCCCGATATCCCCACTCATTCCCTCCTGATTCCCCAATATTCCCACTCATTTCCCCTCCTGATTTCCCCAATATCCCCACTCATTCCCCTCCTGATTCCCCATATATTCCCACTCATTCCCTCCTGATTCCCCAATATTCCCACTCACTCCCCTCCTGATTCCCCCAATATTTCCCACTCATTCCCCTGATTTCCCAGTATCCCCACTTGTTCCCTCCTGATTCCCCAATATCCCCACTAATTCCCTCCTGATTCCACAATATCCCCACTCATTCCCTCCTGATTCCCCAATATCCCCACTAATTCCCTCCTGATTCCCCGATATCCCCACTCGTTCCCTCCTGATTCCCCAATATCCCCACTTGTTTCCCCCTGATTCCACAATATCCCCACTCATTCCCTCCTGATTCCCCAATATCCCCACTAATTCCCTCCTGATTCCCCAATATTCCCACTCATTCCCCTGATTTCCCAGTATCCCCACTTGTTCCCTCCTGATTCCCCAATATCCCCACTTGTTCCCTCCTGATTCCACAATATCCCCACTCATTTCCTCCTGATTCCCCAATATCCCCACTAATTCCCTCCTGATTCCCCGATATCCCCACTCGTTCCCTCCTGATTCCCCAATATCCCCACTTGTTCCCTCCTGATTCCACAATATCCCCACTCATTCCCTCCTGATTCCCCAATATTCCCACTCATTCCCCTGATTTCCCAGTATCCCCACTTGTTCCCTCCTGATTCCCCAATATCCCCACTTGTTCCCTCCTGATTCCCCAATATCCCCACTCGTTCCCTCCTGATTCCACAATATCCCCACTCATTTCCTCCTGATTCCCCAATATCCCCACTCATTTCCTCCTGATTCCCCAATATCCCCACTAATTCCCTCCTGATTCCCCAATATCCCCCCTCGTTCCCTCCTGATTCCCCATTATCCCCACTTGTTCCCTCCCGATTCCCCAATATTCCCACTTGTTCCCTCCTGATTCCCCAATATCCCCACGTGTTCCCTCCTGATTTCCCAATATCCCCACTCATTCCCTCCTGACATTCCCTCCTGATTCCTGAATATACCCACTTATTCCATTCTGATTCCCCAAATTCCCCACTCATTCCCTCCTGATTCCCCAATATCCCCACTCATTCCCTCCTGATTCCTGAATATACCCACTTATTCCATTCTGATTCCCCAAATTCCCCACTCATTCCCTCCTGATTCCCCAATATTCCCACTCATTCCCTCCTGATTCCCAAATATCCCCACTCATTCCCTCCTGATTCCCCGATATCCCCACTCATTCCCTCCTGATTCCCCAATATTCCCACTCATTCCCTCCTGATTCCCCAATATCCCCACTCATTCCCTCCTGATTCCCCAATATTCCCACTCATTCCCTCCTGATTCCCCAATATTCCCACTCACTCCCTCCTGATTCCCCAATATTCCCACTCATTCCCCTGATTTCCCAGTATCCCCACTTGTTCCCTCCTGATTCCCCAATATCCCCACGTGTTCCCTCCTGATTTCCCAATATCCCCACTCATTCCCTCCTGACATTCCCTCCTGATTCCTGAATATACCCACTTATTCCATTCTGATTCCCCAAATTCCCCACTCATTCCCTCCTGATTCCCCAATATTCCCACTCATTCCCTCCTGATTCCCAAATATCCCCACTCATTCCCTCCTGATTCCCCGATATCCCCACTCATTCCCTCCTGATTCCCCAATATTCCCACTCATTCCCTCCTGATTCCCCAATATCCCCACTCATTCCCTCCTGATTCCCCAATATTCCCACTCATTCCCTCCTGATTCCCCAATATTCCCACTCACTCCCTCCTGATTCCCCAATATTCCCACTCATTCCCCTGATTTCCCAGTATCCCCACTTGTTCCCTCCTGATTCCACAATATCCCCACTCATTTCCTCCTGATTCCCCAATATCCCCACTAATTCCCTCCTGATTCCCCAATATCCCCACTTGTTCCCTCCCGATTCCCCAATTTTCCCACTTGTTCCCTCCTGATTCCCCAATATCCCCACGTGTTCCCTCCTGATTTCCCAATATCCCCACTCATTCCCTCCTGATTCCTGAATATACCCACTTATTCCATTCTGATTCCCCAAATTCCCCACTAATTCCCTCCTTATTCCCCAATATCTCCACCATTTCTCTCCTAATTTCCGAATATTCCCACTCATCCTCTCCTTATTCACCAATATCCCCACTTATTGCCTTCTGATTCCCCAATATTCCCACTCATTCCCTCCTGATTCCCCAATATTCCCACTAATTCCCACCTTATTCCCCAATATCTCCACTTATTCTCTCCTGATTCCCCAATATTCCAAACTATTCCCCAATATTCCAAATTATTCCCCAATATCCCCACTTATTCCCTTCTGATTCCCCAATATTCCCACTCATTCCCTCCTGATTCCTCAATATTCCCACTAATTCCCTCCTTATTCACCAATATCCCCACTTATTCCCTCCTGATTCCCCAATATTCCAACTCATTCCCTCCTGATTTCCGAATATTCCTATTCATCCTCTCCTTATTCCCCAATATCCCCACTAATTCCCTTCTGATTCCTGAATATACCCACTTATTCCATTCTGATTCCCCAAATTCCCCACTCATTCCCTCCTGATTCCTCAATATTCCCACTAATTCCCTCCTTATTCCCCAATATCTCCACCATTTCTCTCCTAATTTCCGAATATTCCCACTCATCCTCTCCTTATTCCCCAATATCCCCACTAATTCCCTTCTGATTCCTGAATATACCCACTTATTCCCTTCTGATTCCCCAAAATCCCCACTCATTCCTTCCAGATTCCCCAATATTCCCACTTCTTCCCTCCTCAATCCCCAGTATCCTGACTCGTTCCCTCCTGAATCCCCATTATCCCTACACATTCCCTCCCGATTGCCCAATATTTCCACTCATTCCCTTTTGATTCCCCAATAATCCCACTCTTTCTCTTCTAATTTACCAATATTGCCACTTGTTCCCTCCTGATTCCTCAATATTTCCACTCATTCCCTCCTGCTTTCCCAATATCCTTGCTCATTCCCTCCTAATTCCTCAATATCCCCACTTATTCCCTCTGATTCCCCAGTTGTTCCCTCCTGATTCCCCAATATCCCCACTCATTCCCTCCTAATTGCCCAATAATCCCACTCTTTCTCGCCTGATTCCCAAATATCCCCACTCATTCCCTCCTAATTGCCCAATAATCCCACTCTTTCTCGCCTGATTCCCAAATATCCACACTCATCCCCTCCTAATTGCCCAATAATCCCACTCTTTCTCGCCTGATTCCCAAATATCCACACTCATCCCCTCCTAATTGCCCAATAATCCCACGCTTTCTCTCCTGATTAACCAATATTGCCACTCATTCCCTCCTTATTGCCCAATAATCCCACTTTTTCTCTCCTGATTAACCAATAATCCCAATCTTTCTCTCATGATTCACCAATATCCCCTCTCATTCCCTCCTGATTCCCCAATATTTTCACTCATTCCCTCCTGATTCCCCAATATTTTCACTCATTCCCTCCCGATTCCCCAACATCCCCATTCGTTCCCTCCTGATTCCTCAATATTTCCACTCATTCCCTCCTGAATGCCCAATATCCCCCCACATTCCATCCTGATTCCCCAATATTTCTACTCATTCCCTCCTGATTTCCCAGTATCCCCACTCATTCCCTTCTGATTGCCCAATAATCCCACTCTTTTTCTCCTAATTTACCAATATTCCCACTTGTTCCCTCCTGATTCCTCAATATTTCCACTCATTCCCTCCTGCTTTCCCAATATCCCCACTTATTCCCTCTGATTCCCCAGTTGTTCCCTCCTGATTCCCCAATATTTCCACTCATTCCCTCCTGATTCCCCAATAATCCCACTCTTTCTCTCCTTATTCACCAATATTCCCACTCATTCCCTCCTGATTCCAAAATGTCCCCACTCATTCCCTCCTAATTGCCCAATAATCCCACTCTTTCTCTCCTTATTAATTAATAACCCCACTCTTTCTTTCCTGATTCCCAAATATCCCAACTCATTACCTCCTAATCCCACTCTTTCTCTTCTGATTAACCAATAATCCCACTCTTTCTCTCCTGATTAACAAATATTCCCACTCATCCCCTCCTGATTGCCTAATAATCCCACTCTTTCTCTCCTTATTAATTAATAACCCCACTCTTTCTTTCCTGATTCCCAAATATCCCAACTCATTACCTCCTAATCCCACTCTTTCTCTCCTGATTCACCAATATTCCCACTTGTTCCCTCCTGATTCCCCAATATCGCCACTCATTCCCTCCTGATTCCTCAATATTCCCACTTATTCCCTCTGATTCCCCAGTTGTTTCCTCCTGATTCCCCAATATCCACACTCATTTCCTCCTAATTGCCCAATAATCCCAATCTTTCTCTTCTGATTAATCAAAAATCCCACTCTTTCTCTCCTAATTCCCAAATATCCCCACTCATCCCCTCCTAATTGCCCAACAATCCCACTCTTTCTCTCCTGATTAACCAATAATCCCACTCTTTCTCTCCTGATTAACCAATATTCCCACTCGTTTCCTCCTGATTCCCAAATATCCCCACTCATTCCCTCCTAATTGCCCAATAATCCCACTCTTTCTCTCCTGATTAACCAATATTCCCACTCGTTCCCTCCTGATTCCCAAATATCCCCACTGATTCCCTCCTAATTGCCCAATAATCCTACTCTTTCTCTCCTGATTAACCAATAATCCCACTCTTTCTCTCCTGATTAACCAATATTCCCACTCGTTCCCTCCTGATTCCCAAATATCTCCACTCATTCCCTCCTAATTGCCCAATAATCCCAATCTTTCTCTTCTGATTAACCAATAATCCCACTTTTTCTCTCATGATTCCCAAATATCCCCACTCATCCCCTCCTAATTGCCCAACAATCCCACTCTTTCTCTCCTGATTAACCAATATTCCCACTCGTTTCCTCCTGATTCCCAAATATCCCCACTCATTCCCTCCTAATTGCCCAATAATCCCACTCTTTCTCTCCTGATTAACCAATAATCCCACTCTTTCTCTCCTGATTAACCAATATTCCCACTCGTTCCCTCCTGATTCCCAAATATCCCCACTGATTCCCTCCTAATTGCCCAATAATCCCACTCTTTCTCTCCTGATTAACCAATAATCCCACTCTTTCTCTCCTGATTAACCAATATTCCCACTCGTTCCCTCCTGATTCCCAAATATCCCCACTCATTCCCTCCTAATTGCCCAACAATCCCACTCTTTCTCTCCTGATTAACCAATATTCCCACTCGTTCCCTCCTGATTCCCAAATATCTCCACTCATTCCCTCCTAATTGCCCAATAATCCCAATCTTTCTCTTCTGATTAACCAATAATCCCACTTTTTCTCTCATGATTCCCAAATATCCCCACTCATTCCCTCCTAATTGCCCAACAATCCCACTCTTTCACTCCTGATTAACCAATAATCCCACTCTTTCTCTCCTGATTAACCAATATTCCCTCTCATTCCCTCCTGATTTCCCAATATCCCCACTCATTTCTTGCTTATTCCCAACATTCCTATTCTTTTGAGTGAGTAGAGGAATTGCCCCAGTGGCAGGTGGATAGGTGTGAGTGTGTAGCGGAATTGCCCCAGTGGCAGATGGATAGGTGTGAGTGTGTAGAGGAATTGCCCCAGTGGCAGGTGGATAGGTGAGAGAGAGTAGAGGAATTGCCCCAGTGGCAGGTGGATAGGTGAGAGAGAGTAGAGGAATTGCCCCAGTGGCAGGTGGATAGGTGAGAGAGAGTAGAGGAATTGCCCCAGTGGCAGATGGATAGGTGAGAGTAGAGGAATTGCCCCAGTGGCAGGTGGATAGGTGTGAGAGAGTAGAGGAATTGCCCCAGTGGCAGGTGGATAGGTGAGAGAAAGTAGAGGAATTGCCCCAGTGGCAGGTGGATGGGTATGAGAGAGTAGAGGAATTGCCCCAGTGGCAGGTGGATAGGTGTGAGAGAGTAGAGGAATTGCCCCAGTGGCAGGTGGATAGGTGAGAGAGAGTAGAGGAATTGCCCCAGTGGCAGGTGGATAGGTGAGAGAGAGTAGAGGAATTGCCCCAGTGGCAGGTGGATAGGTGAGAGAGAGTAGAGGAATTGCCCCAGTGGCAGGTGGATAGGTGTGAGAGAGTAGAGGAATTGCCCCAGTGGCAGGTGGATAGGTGAGAGAGAGTAGAGGAATTGCCCCAGTGGCAGGTGGATAGGTGAGAGAGAGTAGAGGAATTGCCCCAGTGGCAGGTGGATAGGTGAGAGAGAGTAGAGGAATTGCCCCAGTGGCAGATGGATAGGTATGAGAGAGTAGAGGAATTGCCCCAGTGGCAGGTGGATGGGTATGAGAGAGTAGAGGAATTGCCCCAGTGGCAGGTGGATAGGTGAGAGAGAGTAGAGGAATTGCCCCAGTGGCAGATGGATAGGTGAGAGAGAGTAGAGGAATTGCCCCAGTGGCAGGTGGATAGGTGAGAGAGAGTAGAGGAATTGCCCCAGTGGCAGGTGGATAGGTGAGAGAGAGTAGAGGAATTGCCCCAGTGGCAGATGGATAGGTGAGAGTAGAGGAATTGCCCCAGTGGCAGATGGATAGGTGAGAGTAGAGGAATTGCCCCAGTGGCAGGTGGATAGGTGTGAGAGAGTAGAGGAATTGCCCCAGTGGCAGATGGATAGGTGTGAGAGAGTAGAGGAATTGCCCCAGTGGCAGGTGGATAGGTGTGAGAGAGTAGAGGAATTGCCCCAGTGGCAGGTGGATAGGTGAGAGAGAGTAGAGGAATTGCCCCAGTGGCAGATGGATAGGTGAGAGTAGAGGAATTGCCCCAGTGGCAGGTGGATAGGTGTGAGAGAGTAGAGGAATTGCCCCAGTGGCAGATGGATAGGTGAGAGAGAGTAGAGGAATTGCCCCAGTGGCAGGTGGATAGGTGTGAGAGAGTAGAGGAATTGCCCCAGTGGCAGATGGATAGGTGAGAGAGAGTAGAGGAATTGCCCCAGTGGCAGGTGGATAGGTGAGAGAGAGTAGAGGAATTGCCCCAGTGGCAGGTGGATAGGTGTGAGAGAGTAGAGGAATTGCCCCAGTGGCAGATGGATAGGTGTGAGAGAGTAGAGGAATTGCCCCAGTGGCAGGTGGATAGGTGTGAGAGAGTAGAGGAATTGCCCCAGTGGCAGATGGATAGGTGTGAGAGAGTAGAGGAATTGCCCCAGTGGCAGATGGATAGGTGAGAGAGAGTAGAGGAATTGCCCCAGTGGCAGGTGGATAGGTGAGAGAGAGTAGAGGAATTGCCCCAGTGGCAGGTGGATAGGTGAGAGAGAGTAGAGGAATTGCCCCAGTGGCAGATGGATGGGTGTGAGAGAGTAGAGGAATTGCCCCAGTGGCAGATGGATGGGTATGAGAGAGTAGAGGAATTGCCCCAGTGGCAGGTGGATAGGTGAGAGAAAGTAGAGGAATTGCCCCAGTGGCAGGTGGATGGGTATGAGAGAGTAGAGGAATTGCCCCAGTGGCAGGTGGATAGGTGTGAGAGAGTAGAGGAATTGCCCCAGTGGCAGGTGGATAGGTGAGAGAGAGTAGAGGAATTGCCCCAGTGGCAGGTGGATAGGTGAGAGAGAGTAGAGGAATTGCCCCAGTGGCAGGTGGATAGGTGAGAGAGAGTAGAGGAATTGCCCCAGTGGCAGATGGATAGGTGAGAGAGAGTAGAGGAATTGCCCCAGTGGCAGGTGGATGGGTATGAGAGAGTAGAGGAATTGCCCCAGTGGCAGATGGATGGGTGTGAGAGAGTAGAGGAATTGCCCCAGTGGCAGGTGGATGGGTATGAGAGAGTAGAGGAATTGCCCCAGTGGCAGATGGATAGGTGAGAGTAGAGGAATTGCCCCAGTGGCAGATGGATAGGATTTGCCCAGTGCCCGGCCCTGTCCCCCTGTAACACGGCCCAATCCCCCCGGGGCCCCGGATTTCAGACCCATTTAATTGAGCTCCTGTTATCTCTAATGCAACACGTTGCAGCCACGTCTGGGGGCAGATAAAGCGCTGACTCTGTCGGGGGGGCATGAAAGGATTTATCTCTTGTACTGAAGCAGCTGGAGACCCTATAATGTATCCCCCCCCCCCACTGACCCCTTTATGTGCCCAATATCCAACCCTGTGTAGCCCCCAGTCCTGCCCTTTCCCCTCATCCTTTTGTCATTTCCCAGGCAGCCGCATCCTTGTTATTCATAAAGCCGGAGACAAAGGGCCGTGTGGCCCCCCGAGCATGAGCTGCGGGAGGGGCATAAATATCACTTTGTACTTGGTTGTTCCCACCCACGGATGGGGGAATCACTACACTGCTGTGTCCCACAGATACAGACCCCCCCACCCTTTCTGCTCTATGGAACTGGGAACATTAACGGCATTCCGCTTAATCCGAGGCTACACAATTCCTTGATAACTACAAAACAGATGTACAGATCTTTTGCCCCGGGACTCCTGCACCCCAAACCCACATCCCAAACCCGCACCCCAAACTCACATCCCAAACCCGCACCCCAAACTCACATCCCAAACCCGCACCCCAAACCCACATCCCAAACCCGCACCCCAAACTCACATCCCAAACCCGCACCCCAAACTCACATCCCAAACCCGCACCCCAAACCCACATCCCAAACCGCACCCCAAAACTCACATCCCAAACCCGCACCCCAAACTCACATCCCAAACCCGCACCCCAAACTCACATCCCAAAACCCGCACCCCAAACTCACATCCCAAACCCGCACCCCAAACTCACATCCCAAACCCGCACCCCAAAACCCACATCCCAAACCCGCACCCCAAACCCACATCCCAAACCCGCACCCCAAACTCACATCCCAAACCCGCACCCCAAAACCTACATCCCAACCCGCACCCCAAACCCACATCCCAAACCCGCACCCCAAAATCACATCCCAAACCCGCACCCCAAACCCACATCCCAAACCCGCACCCCAAACTCACATCCCAAACCCGCACCCCAAAATCACATCCCAAACCCGCACCCCAAACCCACATCCCAAACCCGCACCCCAAACCCACATCCCAAACCCGCACCCAAAACTCACATCCCAGATAGGGCAAGATGGAGGCAGTAGGACAAAATGGGGACAGTAGGGCAAGATGGAGACTGTAGGGCAAGATGGAGACAGTAGGGCAAGATGGAGACTGTAGGGCAAGATGGAGACAGTAGGGCAAGATGGAGACAGTAGGGCAAGATGGGGACAGTAGGGCAAGATGGAGACAGTAGGGCAAGATGGAGACAGTAGGGCAAGATGGGGACAGTAGGACAAGATGGGGACAGTAGGGCAAGATGGAGACAGTAGGACAAGATGGAGACAGTAGGGCAAGATGGGGACAGTAGGACAAGATGGGGACAGTAGGGCAAGATGGGGACAGTAGGACAAGATGGGGACAGTAGGGCAAGATGGAGACAGTAGGGCAAGATGGAGACAGTAGGGCAAGATGGGGACAGTAGGACAAGATGGAGACAGTAGGGCAAGATGGGGACAGTAGGGCAAGATGGGGACAGTAGGGCAAGATGGAGACAGTAGGGCAAGATGGAGACAGTAGGACAAGATGGAGACAGTAGGGCAAGATGGAGACAGTAGGGCAAGATGGAGACAGTAGGACAAGATGGAGACAGTAGGACAAAATGGGGACAGTAGGGCAAGATGGAGACAGTAGGACAAAATGGGGACAGTAGGGCAAGATGGGGACAGTAGGACAAGATGGGGACCGTAGGGCAAGATGGAGACTGTAGGGCAAGATGGAGACAGTAGGGCAAGATGGAGACAGTAGGGCAAGATGGAGACAGTAGGGCAAGATGGGGACAGTAGGGCAAGATGGAGACAGTAGGGCAAGATGGAGACAGTAGGGCAAGATGGAGACAGTAGGGCAAGATGGAGACAGTAGGACAAGATGGAGACAGTAGGGCAAGATGGGGGACAGTAGGGCAAGATGGGGACAGTAGGGCAAGATGGAGACAGTAGGACAAGATGGAGACAGTAGGGCAAGATGGGGACAGTAGGACAAGATGGGACAGTAGGGCAAGATGGAGACAGTAGGGCAAGATGGAGACAGTAGGGCAAGATGGGGACAGTAGGACAAGATGGAGACAGTAGGGCAAGATGGAGACAGTAGGGCAAGATGGAGACAGTAGGACAAGATGGAGACAGTAGGACAAAATGGGGACAGTAGGGCGGCAAGATGGAGACAGTAGGACAAAATGGGGACAGTAGGGCAAGATGGGGACAGTAGGACAAGATGGGGACAGTAGGGCAAGATGGAGACAGTAGGACAACATGGGGACAGTAGGGCAAGATGGAGACAGTAGGACAAGATGGAGACAGTAGGACAAGATGGAGACAGTAGGGCAAGATGGAGACAGTAGGGCAAGATGGAGACAGTAGGGCAAGATGGGGACAGTAGGGCAAGATGGGGACAGTAGGGCAAGATGGGGACAGTAGGACAAGATGGGGACAGTAGGGCAAGATGGGGACAGTAGGGCAAGATGGAGACAGTAGGGCAAGATGGAGACAGTAGGGCGAGATGGGGACAGTAGGGCAAGATGAGGACAGTAGGGCAAGATGGGGACAGTAGGGCAAGATGGAGACAGTAGGGCGAGATGGAGACAGTAGGACAAGATGGAGACAGTAGGGCAAGATGGAGACTGTAGGGCAAGATGGAGACAGTAGGGCAAGATGGAGACAGTGGGGCAAGATGGAGACAGTAGGACAAGATGGAGACAGTAGGACAAAATGGGGACAGTAGGGCAAGATGGGGACAGTAGTACAAGATGGGGACAGTAGGGCAAGATGGAGACAGTAGGGCAAGATGGAGACAGTATGGCAAGATCGGGACAGTAGGGCAAGATGGAGACAGTAGGAGAAGATGGAGACAGTAGGACAAAATGGGGACAGTAGGGCAAGATGGGGACAGTAGGACAAAATGGGGACAGTAGGGCAAGATGGGGACAGTAGGGCAAGATGGAGACAGTAGGACAAGATGGAGACAGTAGGACAAAATGGGGACAGTAGGGCAAGATGGGGACAGTAGTACAAGATGGGGACAGTAGGGCAAGATGGAGACAGTAGGGCAAGATAGAGACAGTAGGACAAAATGGGGACAGTAGGGCAAGATGGGGACAGTAGTACAAGATGGAGACAGTAGGGCAAGATGGGGACATTAGGGCAAGATGGAGACAGTAGGGCAAGATGGAGACAGTAGGACAAAATGGGGACAGTAGGGCAAGATGGGGACAGTAGTACAAGATGGAGACAGTAGGGCAAGATGGGGACAGTAGGGCAAGATAGAGACAGTAGGGCAAGATGGAGACAGTAGGGCAAGATGGAGACAGTAGGGCAAGATGGAGACAGTAGGGCAAGATGGAGACAGTAGGACAAGATGGAGACAGTAGGGACAAGATGGAGACAGTAGGACAAGATGGAGACAGTAGGGCAAGATGGAGACAGTAGGGCAAGATGGAGACAGTAGGTCAAGATGGAGACAGTAGGACAAAATGGGGACAGTAGGGCAAGATGGAGAGAGTAGTGTGTTGCTCAGACTGTACAGTACAGTGTAGCTGCACCACTATAGACATTAGACAGTCGGTGAGACCCCCAGTACATCCCAGTGCAGACAGCGGTGCAAGAGGCAGAGAGCAGGGAGCGGAACCCTCTCAATTATCCCATGAGAAGCAGCTCATTGTCTGGTCCTTCAACAAACAAGTCAAGGATCAAATTAACTTTTGCCCACTTCATTATGTGCCCCTCCCCCCGCCCCAAGGGCCGAGCCGTCTGTGCCGCCTGTTTCCCACTTCGGCTTATTGGGCAATTAATCTCAGCACTTTACAAGCCAAGTGGCCTTTGTGCGCCTGTGAATGGCGAAATGATTCGGTGGCTGTGGCTCGGGGTCTGTTCAACCTGATAAGGGCTGAGCTGTGAGGGGCCGGGGGGCTGTGATGGTATCGCTGGCTGCCCATCCCACTTCTGCCAGACCCACCTGTCACGTCTGGTTGAGCCCACTGAGGTGCCAGGACCCTGGGCTGCCCAACTGTCACTCTGTGCCCCCCCCCCCTGCACATTCCCCACCCCGGCTTTATGTGTTGGCATTGGTCACTACTGTGGAACAGCACCCCTAGTGGTCATGAAGGAATGTGCTCTGTATTGTTATTATCAGCTGAGGCAAAAATCCCCCCCCCCCACTCACTTGTAAATAGAAATAAGTAGAGAAGGAGTGCTCTGGGCACACAATGAACCCGGTTGCTTGCCAATACACAGGCTCCTGATTGGCCATCCCTCCCACTCAGAAAGCATGGGAGGGACATGGCCAAAGGTGGTGGCCAATCAAGGGGTCAGGTCTGGGCAGTCAGGTTGAAGTTGTTGAGGAGGGGGCAGGGGGCTGCTATCAACAGGTCAAAAGTGGGGCCACTTTCCTGCACTTTCCTGGGACTCTCCCAATTACCCCAAGATTTCCTAGGAGGTCTGGAGTGGCCTCCCAGAGTGCTTTCCATTCATTATCAACTGGGGCAATTAACTTCTTCCCATCCTCTATCAACTGGGGCAATTAACTTCTTCCCATCCTCTATCAACTGGGGCAATTAAATCCTTCCCTTCCTCTATCAACTGGGCAATTAACTTCTTCCCATCCTCTATCAACTGGGGCAATTAAATCCTTCCCTCCCTCTATCAACTGGGGCAATTAACTTCTTCCCATCCTCTATCAACTGGGGCAATTAAATCCTTCCCTTCCTCTATCAACTGGGCAATTAACTTCTTCCCATCCTCTATCAACTGGGGCAATTAAATCCTTCCCTTCCTCTATCAACTGGGGCAATTAAATCCTTCCCTTCCTCTATCAACTGGGCAATTAACTTCTTTCCATCCTCTATCAACTGGGACAATTAACTTCTTCCCATCCTCTTCAACTGGGGCAATTAACTTCTTCCCATCAACTGGGGAAGTTATCTGCTTCCCATGTTCTATCAAGTGGGGCAATTAATTTCATGCTATTGTCTATCATGAGGGGCAATTCATGGCTTTCCATTCTCAAGCAAATGGGGCAATTAAACACATCTCAGATCCGGCTCCTGGTACTGGTACCAAAGAGGGTGAGAGACCCTTTGAGCCAATGAATAAATCCCTTGAAGCAGGGAAAGGGAGTTGTAGTTGAATGACTGCTGGGGGTGGGCAGGAGGGAGAACTTGGCTCGGTGCAGATAGTCTGGGTCCAGCCGCAGGTACTGAGAGTCCACCTTGGTTCCCCCTGAGGTCAGGATGGGCCCCTGCAGGGAAGGAGCAGAGATTCCCAGACATTTGCCCCCTGCAGGTTCCTGGGAGTTGGGTGAGGGGCAGCAGCCTGGGAGCAGATGGAAGCGCAATCTCCTGTCCAGCCCTCCAGGCAGAACTGGGGGTACACGGGGGCTCTGGGGCCCAGGTGGTGGGACCCTCCCTCAGCAGCTGCAATACCCAGCCCCACTGTCAGGCAGGAAGGATGGAGCAATTCTCCGGCTGCTGCTTTGCATTTCAATGGACCTCGTTCTCGGCACAGAGAGGCAAAATGAGCATTTTATTGTCCTTTAGTTCATTATCTGAGGGCAGAATAATGGGAAGGAGCAGGGGGGTCTCCCTGGAGAATGGAGTATAGACCCCCACAGCCAAATGATTCTCTGACTTTCTCTGCTCATTACCTGTGCTCTGCCCACAGCCTGTGGATAAAACCATATGGCAGCGCAGCCTGATGAACCAGGCCCTCCATTCCCTGGGGGAGGGGGTATCTACTGTGCCAGAATCCCTTTCCCTAATTCTGCTGCTTCAGTCTAATCCCAAACTCCCGCTGGTCCCCGGTGGCCAAAGTGTGAATTGCAGCACATAATGTTACTACAGGGTAACGAGGGGCAACTATTTCCCCATCCTCCCTGAGTTACCCCCATATCATATATGCACATAATGTAGCTGTATAATATATAGGCACAGATATACCCCCCATCTTTCCCCCAGCCCCCCCCCCCCTACTGTCACAGTTTAACCCCCATATCATATATGCACATAATGTAGCTGTATAATATATAGGCACAGATATACCCCCCATCTTTCCCCCAGCCCCCCCCCACTGTCACAGTGTAACCCCCATATCATATATGCACATAATGTAACTGTATAATATATAGGCACAGATATACCCCCCATCTTTCCCCCAGCCCCCCCCCCCCCACTGTCACAGTGTAACCCCCATATCATATATGCACATAATGTAACTGTATAATATATAGGCACAGATATACCCCCCATCTTTCCCCCAGCCCCCCCCCACTGTCACAGTGTAACCCCCATATCATATATGCACATAATGTAACTGTATAATATATAGGCACAGATATACCCCCCATCTTTCCCCCAGCCCCCCCCCCACTGTCACAGTGTAACCCCCATATCATATATGCACATAATGTAACTGTATAATATATAGGCACAGATATACCCCCCATCTTTCCCCCAGCCCCCCCCCCCCACTGTCACAGTGTAACCCCCATATCATATATGCACATAATGTAACTGTATAATATATAGGCACAGATATACCCCCCTTCTTTCCCCCCCCCCACTGTCACAGTGTAACCCCCATATCATATATGCACATAATGTAACTGTATAATATATAGGCACAGATATACCCCCCATCTTTCCCCCAGCCCCCCCCCACTGTCACAGTGTAACCCCCATATCATATATGCACATAATGTAACTGTATAATATATAGGCACAGATATACCCCCCATCTTTCCCCCAGCCCCCCCCCCCCCCCCACTGTCACAGTGTAACCCCCATATCATATATGCACATAATGTAACTGTATAATATATAGGCACAGATATACCCCCCATCTTTCCCCCAGCCCCCCCCCCACTGTCACAGTGTAACCCCCATATCATATATGCACATAATGTAACTGTATAATATATAGGCACAGATATACCCCCCATCTTTCCCCCAGCCCCCCCCCCCCCACTGTCACAGTGTAACCCCCATATCATATATGCACATAATGTAACTGTATAATATATAGGCACAGATATACCCCCCATCTTTCCCCCAGCCCCCCCCCCCACTGTCACAGTGTAACCCCCATATCATATATGCACATAATGTAACTGTATAATATATAGGCACAGATATACCCCCATCTTTCCCCCAGCCCCCCCCCCACTGTCACAGTGTAACCCCCATATCATATATGCACATAATGTAACTGTATAATATATAGGCCCAGATATACCCCCATCTTTCCCCCAGCCCCCCCCCCCCCCACTGTCACAGTGTAACCCCCATATCATATATGCACATAATGTAACTGTATAATATATAGGCACAGATATACCCCCCATCTTTCCCCCCCCCCACTGTCACAGTGTAACCCCCATATCATATATGCACATAATGTAACTGTATAATATATAGGCACAGATATACCCCCCATCTTTCCCCCAGCCCCCCCCCCCCACTGTCACAGTGTAACCCCCATATCATATATGCACATAATGTAACTGTATAATATATAGGCACAGATATACCCCCCATCTTTCCCCAGCCCCCCCCCCACTGTCACAGTGTAACCCCCATATCATATATGCACATAATGTAACTGTATATTATATAGGCACAGATATACCCCCCCATCTTTCCCCCAGCCCCCCCCCCCCCACTGTCACAGTGTAACCCCCATATCATATATGCACATAATGTAACTGTATAATATATAGGCACAGATATACCCCCCATCTTTCCCCCAGCCCCCCCCCCCCACTGTCACAGTGTAACCCCCATATCATATATGCACATAATGTAACTGTATAATATATAGGCACAGATATACCCCCCATCTTCCCCCCAGCCCCCCCCCCCCC
This sequence comes from Xenopus tropicalis, assembly GCF_000004195.4. NCBI lineage: Eukaryota > Metazoa > Chordata > Amphibia > Anura > Pipidae > Xenopus > Xenopus tropicalis. The sequence goes on from NC_030686.2 coordinate 653,275, forward strand.
CCACTGTCACAGTGTAACCCCCATATCATATATGCACATAATGTAACTGTATAATATATAGGCACAGATATACCCCCCATCTTTCCCCCCCCCCCCCCCCCACTGTCACAGTGTAACCCCCATATCATATATGCACATAATGTAACTGTATAATATATAGGCACAGATATACCCCCCATCTTTCCCCCAGCCCCCCCCCCACTGTCACAGTGTAACCCCCATATCATATATGCACATACTGTAACTGTATAATATATAGGCACAGATATACCCCCATCTTCCCCCCCCCCCCCACTGTCACAGTGTAACCCCCATATCATATATGCACATAATGTAACTGTATAATATATAGGCACAGATATACCCCCCATCTTTCCCCCAGCCCCCCCCCCCACTGTCACAGTGTAACCCCCATATCATATATGCACATAATGTAACTGTATAATATATAGGCACAGATATACCCCCCATCTTTCCCCCAGCCCCCCCCCCCCCCCACTGTCACAGTGTAACCCCCATATCATATATGCACATAATGTAACTGTATAATATATAGGCACAGATATACCCCCCATCTTTCCCCCAGCCCCCCCCCCCCCACTGTCACAGTGTAACCCCCATATCATATATGCACATAATGTAACTGTATAATATATAGGCACAGATATACCCCCCATCTTTCCCCCAGCCCCCCCCCCCCCACTGTCACAGTGTAACCCCCATATCATATATGCACATAATGTAACTGTATAATATATAGGCACAGATATACCCCCCATCTTTCCCCCAGCCCCCCCCCCACTGTCACAGTGTAACCCCCATATCATATATGCACATAATGTAACTGTATAATATATAGGCACAGATATACCCCCCATCTTTCCCCCAGCCCCCCCCCCCACTGTCACAGTGTAACCCCCATATCATATATGCACATAATGTAACTGTATAATATATAGGCACAGATATACCCCCCATCTTTCCCCCAGCCCCCCCCACTGTCACAGTGTAACCCCCATATCATATATGCACATAATGTAACTGTATAATATATAGGCCCAGATATACCCCCATCTTTCCCCCAGCCCCCCCCCCCCCCACTGTCACAGTGTAACCCCCATATCATATATGCACATAATGTAACTGTATAATATATAGGCACAGATATACCCCCCATCTTTCCCCCAGCCCCCCCCCCCACTGTCACAGTGTAACCCCCATATCATATATGCACATAATGTAACTGTATAATATATAGGCACAGATATACCCCCCATCTTTCCCCCAGCCCCCCCCCCCACTGTCACAGTGTAACCCCCATATCATATATGCACATAATGTAACTGTATAATATATAGGCACAGATATACCCCCCATCTTTCCCCCAGCCCCCCCCCCCCACTGTCACAGTGTAACCCCCATATCATTTATGCACATAATGTAACTGTATAATATATAGGCACAGATATACCCCCCATCTTTCCCCCCCCCCACTGTCACAGTGTAACCCCCATATCATATATGCACATAATGTAACTGTATAATATATAGGCACAGATATACCCCCCATCTTTCCCCCAGCCCCCCCCACTGTCACAGTGTAACCCCCATATCATATATGCACATAATGTAACTGTATAATATATAGGCCCAGATATACCCCCATCTTTCCCCCAGCCCCCCCCCCCCCCCACTGTCACAGTGTAACCCCCATATCATATATGCACATAATGTAACTGTATAATATATAGGCACAGATATACCCCCCATCTTTCCCCCCCCCCACTGTCACAGTGTAACCCCCATATCATATATGCACATAATGTAACTGTATAATATATAGGCACAGATATACCCCCCATCTTTCCCCCAGCCCCCCCCCACTGTCACAGTGTAACCCCCATATCATATATGCACATAATGTAACTGTATAATATATAGGCACAGATATACCCCCCATCTTTCCCCCAGCCCCCCCCACTGTCACAGTGTAACCCCCATATCATATATGCACATAATGTAACTGTATAATATATAGGCACAGATATACCCCCCATCTTTCCCCCAGCCCCCCCCCCCCCACTGTCACAGTGTAACCCCCATATCATATATGCACATAATGTAACTGTATAATATATAGGCACAGATATACCCCCCATCTTTCCCCCAGCCCCCCCCCCACTGTCACAGTGTAACCCCCATATCATATATGCACATAATGTAACTGTATAATATATAGGCACAGATATACCCCCCATCTTTCCCCCCCCCCCACTGTCACAGTGTAACCCCCATATCATATATGCACATAATGTAACTGTATAATATATAGGCACAGATATACCCCCCATCTTTCCCCCAGCCCCCCCCCCCACTGTCACAGTGTAACCCCCATATCATATATGCACATAATGTAACTGTATAATATATAGGCACAGATATACCCCCCATCTTTCCCCCAGCCCCCCCCCCCCCACTGTCACAGTGTAACCCCCATATCATATATGCACATAATGTAACTGTATAATATATAGGCACAGATATACCCCCCATCTTTCCCCCAGCCCCCCCCCACTGTCACAGTGTAACCCCCATATCATATATGCACATAATGTAACTGTATAATATATAGGCACAGATATACCCCCCATCTTTCCCCCAGCCCCCCCCACTGTCACAGTGTAACCCCCATATCATATATGCACATACAGTAACTGTATAATATAGCAGTAATGGGGCTGTTCCCGGCATATAATGATGCACATGGGGGTCCCGTGCAGGTAGAACCCCCCTACTTGGCAGATAAGTAGACTGTTAGATAAATAGTTATTTTATTGGCACCATGGCGGCAAGAGAACAGGTAAAATCTGGCATTTGGATTACACACATTTCTAACTGGCAAAACTGGAACTGGAATGGGGGCTCCGTCTGGCTAATAGGGGCCCGGGGGGGGGGGCAGGGATTCAGGAGCCGGACATGGTAATTCTAGCGATGTGAGACGGCCGTTGGCTTGCAAGGGATGCTGGGACTTGTAGTTCTATAACAGCTGTAGGCTGGGGATGAGATATTATACAGTATATGAAACAAGGCAAATCTCCCTGAATTCCTGCCCCGTCTGTAAGCCTTTGTGCCTGGGGGGCAGTCGTGTGAGACGAGGGTAATTATTTCCCCCCCGGGTCCCGGCCCTGGCAGTAATGGAGATGGTGAGGATGCAGCTGATGCTCTGGATTCTGATTGGCTACAAGGTGCAGAGACACCTTCCAGCTGCCCTTGGCGGTGGGACCACCAGTCGCCCCGTCTCCCTAGAGGCCTGTGGGATCATTGCATCTGGGGGCAGAAATGTCTGCTCATCGGCCCATTAATGAGCCCAGTGCAGCTGGGGCATCGGGGGTAGGGTTACCTCTCAGGGCTCCGGGGGGGGGCTTCTAGATATGTCACTGTATGAGTCTGGGGGCCTGAGAAAGTCATTGGGAAGGACATTGGGCCCTTGGGGCAACAAGGTCAGGGCCACAGCCAGGATCAGCCAATACACTGAGAGTTACACAGATCAGCTGACTGGAAGAAGCCATAAATGTTGACCAATGGAAACATAACGAGGGCCCCAATCATGGATCCCAGCTGTACCACCGCCCCGCACCACAGGAGGGCGCTGTGACTCTGGCTGCGCAGGATGAGTCCAATCATCACTTTAACGTAACTGAGCGATCCAATAAACAGGAGCCATGACATCACCTGGGGGTGGGGGATGCAAAGAACAGACCAATCAGAAGGCAGAAACCAGCAAATGAAACATGTGCAAATGGTCCTTATAGAAATGGCAGCCCCCCCTCCGCAATGTTAATATTTGCCAGTGTCCAACCAATGAGCATTCAGTTATTGTTGCCTGCACTGCTACCGTCCTGCCACTAGGGCCCACCAGAGGGCCTGACAGCAAGGGCTGATGGGTAAGGGCTGATGGGAGCTGGCAGTGTGACACAGGCTGGCAGTGTAAGCCCCATGGAGTCTCTTTTCTGACTGTCTCTATATTGATCCATAAGGGCAGTTATCTGGGCAATTAGGGGGCAATTAGGGCCTATCAGGTATTTATCTACAGAAAGGGACTTTAGCCTGTTCCTATTGGATTAACCTTTCTGCCAGTCCCAGACTGCCTGCACCTTGGCCTATGCCGAAGCCACGCAGCCCTACTGGGAGCGGCACACTCCTCACACCCCCATAACACTGAGCGAGGGAGCTGCCATACTGCTTCCCTTGCACCATTTGTAATAGTGGCTCAGTACCAGTAAGTTTACATACAATTAGGGCGACGCCCCAGTCGGATCCCTGTAGTACGGGACACGGGCTCTGAACAGCTGACACCATATTGTACGTCCCAAATCCAGTCCCAATGACTGACAGCAGCACCAGAGCAAGAAGAGACCTGGAAAGAGAGAGAATTGGATGAAGGACCCAACCCAACAATAACCCAGAAGGCTCCACCCAATCCCCTAACGGCCCAATACAACCCTCCCTTCTGTCAGTCTGGGCATGGGTGGTGTGACCCAACCCAACAATAACCCAGAAGGCTCCACACAATCCCCTAACGGCCCAATACAACCCTCCCTTCTGTCAGTCTGGGCATGGGTGGTGTGACCCAACCCAACAATAACCCAGAAGGCTCCACACAATCCCCTAACGGCCCAATACAACCCTCCCTTCTGTCAGTCTGGGCATGGGTGGTGTGACCCAACCCAACAATAACCCAGAAGGCTCCACACAATCCCTTAACGGCCCAATACAACCCTCCCTTCTGTCAGTCTGGGCATGGGTGGTGTGACCCAGCCCAACAATAACCCAGAAGACTCCTCACAATCCCCTAACGGCCCAATACAACCCTCCCTTCTGTCAGTCTGGGCATGGGTGGTGTGACCCAGCCCAACAATAACCCAGAAGACTCCTCATAATCCCCTAACAGCCCAATACAACCCTCCCTTCTGTCAGTCTGGGCATGGGTGGTGTGACCCAGCCCAACAATAACCCAGAAGACTCCTCACAATCCCCTAACGGCCCAATACAACCCTCCCTTCTGTCAGTCTGGGCATGGGTGGTGTGACCCAGCCCAACAATAACCTAGAAGACTCCTCACAATCCCCTAACGGCCCAATATAACCCTCCCTTCTGTCAGTCTGGGCATGGGTGGTGTGACCCAGCCCAACAATAACCCAGAAGACTCCTCACAATCCCCTAACGGCCCCAATACAACCCTCCCTTCTGTCAGTCTGGGCATGGGTGACCCAACCCAACAATAACCCAGAAGACTCCTCACAATCCCCTAACGGGCCAATACAACCCTCCCTTCTGTCAGTCTGGGCATGGGAGGTGTGACCCAACCCAACAGTAACCCAGGAGACTCCTCACAATCCCCTAACAGCCCAATACAACCCTCCCTTCTGTCAGTCTGGGCATGGGTGGTGTGACCCAGCCCAACAATAACCCAGAAGACTCCTCACAATCCCCTAACGGCCCCAATACAACCCTCCCTTCTGTCAGTCTGGGCATGGGTGGTGTGACCCAGCCCAACAATAACCCAGAAGACTCCTCACAACCCCCTAACGGCCCCAATACAACCCTCCCTTCTGTCAGTCTGGGCATGGGTGGTGTGACCCAGCCCAACAATAACCCAGCAGACTCCTCACAATCCCCTAACAGCCCAATACAACCCTCCCTTCTGTCAGTCTGGGCATGGGTGGTGTGACCCAGCCCAACAGTAACCCAGAAGACTCCTCACAATCCCCTAACGGCCCAATACAACCCTCCCTTCTGTCAGTCTGGGCATGGGAGGTGTGACCCAGCCCAACAATAACCCAGGAGACTCCTCACAATCCCCTAACGGCCCAATACAACCCTCCCTTCTGTCAGTCTGGGCATGGGAGGTGTGACCCAGCCCAACAGTAACCCAGGAGACTCCTCACAATCCCCTAACAGCCCAATACAACCCTCCCTTCTGTGCCCTGGACCAATAATACTTACTGGCACGGTAAGAACATGGCGATGAGACAGGCCAGAGGGTTTGCCATGGAGCCAACAGCTGCTGACAGATGGTAGGCCAGGTTGCCATAGGGCATGCAAGAGTAGGTTTGTACAGAAGGAAGGACCCCATTGGTGAGGGCATTGACCCATGCGGTGAGGAAATAAATTAGAGCATATTGGCCATAAGAAATCTCTTGAGTGTTACATTCTGTTCTGAGAGGATTGTCCATGGTTGGGGCGCTGGTGTCTCCTTGTTTAGATTCAGTTAATTCCAGGGTTCCTGGGGGGGTTCCAGGAGGATTTGTGCTGTTAATGGTGGAACTGGAATGGAAGAGAGTGGTCGAGCTCTGAAGGAGGAGCTGCTTGGAGCTGATCCTCGTTAGTGAGTAGAAGGCAACCAGGCAGAAGGCCATCATAGCGCACAGGAGGAAAAGGAAGACTTGCACAGAGTAGTTAGCAGGTAGGTACTGGGTCTCCAGCTGATCTGCCCCATAGGAACTTCTGCTTATGGTTTGGGTTCCATTGTCTGACTGAGTTACATTGACACACGTCACTATGCCAACGCCCTGAATGAGAGAGAGCAAGCCTGGAATGAAGCCGCTTAGGCCTTCACCCACAAAATAGGAGGTCAAGTATTGTGTCTCCAGCTTCATCATGAAGGGAAGGAAAGTCACCGAGGAGGTACAATCCACTAGGGACAAAAAGAAGGTCAACACCAGGAACCCGGTGCTGTGAAGTTCTCCTCCGACCCAAGTAGTCTCTCTCCAGAAAAATGCCAAGAGGAAGGAGGCAACAATACCCAAAACAATGATGGTGTATATGGTGGCAATTTCATTCAGCCAGCCTGGTTTGAACTTGTGCATGAGTGTAACAACAAGAGGTCCAATGTTGGCCAGCTGAATGATGATGGTCAAGTATGAGGGTAAGTACCATCCTTCAGGAAGATCGTTCACAATTAGAGGGAGTTCCACCCAAAGGCCATTGATAGCCACCCAAGCACCAGTGCCAAAAATGCAAGCCAAAATGTGGAGGACCAAAGCCATGGTTTCTGTCGTCCAATTAGCTGTCAGTCCTTGAGCAAAATCTTCTCAGCCCATATAATTCTGTTGTGGTTCTGCTGTTGCTGAGAGGTTGCTCCACTTTCAATTTTCCTCTTTACAGCTCCATAGAATTCCCAAAAACTTCTCTCTCTCTCTGGCAAGTGGAATGTCAAGTAACCGGGATTCTGACTGCCGCCCAACGTTAGGGCACAAATAAAACAAAAAATTCACTTGCTTTGAAATCACAGGAGGTATAAATCCAGACCCAACAGGAGACCCGCCCCAGACCCAACAGGAGACCTGCCCCAGATCCAACAAGAGACCTGCCCCAGATCCAACAAGAGACCTGCCCCAGATCCAAGAGGAGACCTGCCCCAGACCCAACAGGAGACCTGCCCCAGATCCAACAAGAGACCTGCCCCAGATCCAACAAGAGACCTGCCCCAGATCCAACAGGAGACCTGCCCCAGATCCAACAAGAGACCTGCCCCTGACCCAACAAGAGACCTGCCCCAGATCCAACAAGAGACCTGCCCCAGATCCAACAGGAGACCCGCCCCAGACCCAACAGGAGACCTGCCCCAGATCCAACAAGAGACCTGCCCCAGATCCAACAAGAGACCTGCCCCAGATCCAACAGGAGACCTGCCCCAGATCCAACAAGAGACCTGCCCCTGACCCAACAAGAGACCTGCCCCAGAACAACAGGAGACCTGCCCCTGACCCAACAAAAGACCTGCCCCTGACCCAACAAGAGACCTGCCCCAGATCCAACAGGAGACCTGTCCCAGACCCAACAGGAGACCCCCAGACCCTACAGGTGACCCGTTCCAGCCCACAACAGACCTCCAGCAGGGGCTAAAACAGGAACACAAAGTTCCCTGAATCTCCAGTCTGTGCCAGGGGCCCCGCAGGCTCTTTGTATGAGGGCAAAGCACACACACAGGGACACCCCTCCCTCTCAGCCAAAGTCCATGCTCTCCCTCGCCTCGAGTCTGTCTCGGAAGAGACATGGAGGACAAGTATGAGACACGCGTTTAATGTCATGTAGAGACAGTGGACCAGGACCTATTGATCCCCCCACACACTCACAATTCAAACAATGAGTGCACACAGGTGCCGAGCCCCCCGATACAGGAACGGGTGCCCCAGATCAAACAATGAGTGCACACAGGTGCCGAGCCCCCCGATACAGGAACGGGTGCCGAGACCCCCGATACAGGAACGGGTGCCCAGCCCCCCGATACAGGAACGGGTGCCACAGATCAAACAATGAGTGCACACAGGTGCCGAGCCCCCCGATACAGGAATGGGTGCCCCAAGATCAACAATGAATGCACACAGGTGCCGAGCCCCCGATACAGGAACGGGTGCCCCAGATCAAACAATGATGCACAGCAGGTGCCGAGCCCCCCCGATACAGGAATGGGTGCCCCAGATCAAACAATGAATGCACACAGGTGCCGAGCCCCCGATACAGGAACGGGTGCCCCAGATCAAACAATGAGTGCACACAGGTGCGAGCCCCCGATACAGGAATGGGTGCCCCAGATCAAACAATGAATGCACACAGGTGCCGGAGCCCCCCGATACAGGACGGGTGCCCCAGCATCAAACAATGAATGCACACAGGTGCCGCCCGAGCCCCCAACAGAACACCCAGGCAATGGCGTGCCCCAGATCAAACAATGAATGCACACAGGTGCCCGAGCCCCCCCGCGATACAGGAACGGGTGCCCCAGATCAAACAATGAATGCACACAGGTGCCGAGCCCCCCGATACAGGAAACGGGTGCCCCAGATCAAAAAATGAATGCACACAGGTGCCGAGCCCCCGATAAGGCAATGGGTGCCCCAGATCAAACAATGAATGCACACAGGTGCCGAGCCCCCCGATACTGGAACGGGTGCCCCAGATCAAACAATGAATGCACACAGGTGCCGAGCCCCCCGACACAGGAGGAACGGGTGCCCCAGAATCAAACAATGAGTGCACACAGGTGCCGAGCCCCCCGATACAGGAATGGGTTGCCCCAGATCAAACAATGAATGCACACATCGGTGCCGAGCCCCCCGATACAGGAATGGGTGCCCCAGATCAAACAATGAATGCACACAGGTGCCAAGCCCCCCGATACAGGAAGGGGTGCCCCAGATCAAACAATGAATGCACACAGGTGCGAGCCCCCCAATACAGGAATGGGTGCCCCAGATCAAACAATGAATGCACACAGGTGCCGAGCCCCCCGATACAGGAACGGGTGCCCACAGATCAAACAAATGAATGCACACAGGTGCGAGCCCCCCGATAACAGGAACGGTGCCCCAGATCAAACAATGAATGCACACAGGTGCCGCGAGCCCCCCCGATACAGGAACGGGTGCCCCAGATCAAACAATGAATGCACACAGGTGCCGAGCCCCCCGATACAGGAACGCTGCCAACGTCATAACAATGAATATGCACACAGTGACGAGCCAAGGCCCCCCGATACAGGCAACGGGTGCCCACAGATCAAAACAATGAATGCACACAGGTGCCGAGCCCCCGATACAGGAACGGGTGCCACAGATCAAACAATGAATGCACATAGGTGCCCAGCCCCCCGATACAGGTACGGGTGCCCCAGATCATATAATGAGTGCACACAGGTGCCGAGCCCCCCGATACAGGAACGGGTGCCACAGATCAAACAATGAATGCACACAGGTGCCGAGCCCCCCGATACAGGAACGGGTGCCCCAGATCAAACAATGAGTGCACACAGGTGCCGAGCCCCCCGATACAGGAATGGGTGCCCCAGATCAAACAATGAATGCACACAGGTGCCGAGCCCCCCGATACAGGAACGGGTGCCCCAGATCAAACAATGAGTGCACACAGGTGCCGAGCCCCCCGATACAGGAACGGGTGCCCCAGATCATATAATGAGTGCACACAGGTGCCGAGCCCCCCGATACAGGAATGGGTGCCCCAGATCAAACAATGAATGCACACAGGTGCCGAGCCCCCCGATACAGGAATGGGTTTCTGTAATGAGGCTGCACCCCGACTCTCTTCCTCCTAACCGATCGGTGTCCCTACCTTTATGGAAACAGAACCCCCAGTCCCACTTAATGTCGGGGGGCCACAAGGCGCTGTTACTCTCCCTCTACACTAGGGCATATTTATTATAATGCATAACATCACTGGGGATATTGCCAATAGCAACCAATCAGCAATTAGATTTGAACAGTCACCTAGACGCCCTCTATAGTACGGCCCTTATATTGCAGGGACTTTCAATGAAACCCAACCTGCTGCCAGTCTCACAGTAATAACGCGGGGCCCCAAACTGTGCAGAGTTAGGCACCAGGTGACTGCGGTTTAAGGTTAGAAAAAATGGGCGGAGCCACCAACAGCCAATCAAATTTTATTGACTTTCAATGGGGAAATCCAACCTGCTGCCAGTCTCACAGTATTAACACCGGGGTCCCAAAACTCTTCACAGTTGGCCACTGGGAGATTAAGGTTAAAGGTTAGGAAAAGTGGGTGGAGCTACCAACAGCCAATCAGATTTATGTCATTGATTTCAGTGGGGAAATTTTAACAGCAGCCATTCTCACATGTTAAATGCCAGTGTCCCCAAACTTTGCACAGTTGGTCACTGGGGGACTAAGGGTAAAGGGTAGGAAAGGTGGGCGGAGCCACCAACAGCCAATCCGTTTCCACCCATTAGATTTCAGTGGTTTATATTTAAACTGTTACTATTATTTAAGTATTAATTCCAGGTTTGTTAAGCTTTGATAGTTACTCACTGGGTATTTGGGGTTCAAAGTTAGAAAGTGGGTGGAGCCAACAACAGCCAATCACATTTGAAATGTAAAATGCTGTCAGTCCCACAATTTTTATATCAAGGTGCCCAGACTTTGCTTAGTTTGACTTTGACTCAAGGTTAGAAAAAGTGGGTGGAGCCCCCAACCGCCAATCAGATGCCACTCATTGGGGAAACTTAATTGCTGCCATTCAGACACTATTAAAACCAGGGGCCCCCAACTTTACACAGTGGTTTTTATTATATAACTGGGGTCCAAGGTTAGAAGAACTGGGTGGAGCCAACAACAGCCAATCAGATTTCATTCAGTGACTTCACATTTTTCAGACCAACATGAAGTTTGTTCTGAAACGTCCCTTTCTCGTTAGTATTTATTGTTGTATTTGTGTATAATATAGATATATAGTGCCCCCACTAGGCCAGAGTGATAATGACATGGTCATGCACCCCCTGCCACAGCATCTCCCCCTCAAATTCCAGCATTTTGTGCTTCCTGGCTCTCAGCAGGATCCCCACCACTTTATCCGAGATGCGCTCGTACCTCTGGAACAGTCTCCCAAATGTCACCCGCACCCTCCCGTCCCTCCCCTTCACCCCCATCTGCTCTATAACGAGGCACATCTCCTCCATCTCCTTATGGATGTGCCGTAGGGCCCTCCTGCCCCTCTCCTCCGTCCTGCTCCCTTCCTCTGGTCTCCCGTAGCCGCGGTCCCCCTTCCGCAGCCGCACCGCCATGGCGTGAGTGTGATCGAACCCCTCGCTGAATGGGTTCAGCCGCTGTCTCTCTATGTGCCCCTCCGAGCGGCTCTGCCACTGTCTCCTCAGGTCCGACATGGTCACGATCTGTATCTGGGGCAAAACAACCCATTTACTGCACTCATAGGGGGTATATCTGGGCCTATATATTATACAGTTACATTATGTGCATATATGATATGGGGATACACTGTGACATGTGGGGTGGGGGGGGGAAAGATGGGGGGTATATCTGTGCCTATATATTATTATACAGTTACATTATGTGCATATATGATATGGGGGCTTACACTGTGACACAGTGGGGGGGGGCTGGGAAAGTGATGGGGGGTATATCTGTGTGGCTATATATTATACAGTTACATTATGTGCATATATGATATGGGGGTTACACTGTGACAGTGGGGGGGGGGCTGGGGAAAAGATGGGGTATATCTGTGCCTATATATTATACAGTTACATTATGTGCATATATGATATGGGGGTTACACTGTGACAGTGGGGGGGGGTCGGGGGAAGATGGGGGGTATATCTGTGCCTATATATTATACAGTTACATTATTGTGCATATATGATATGCGGGGTTACACTGTGACAGTGGGGGGGGGGGGCTGGGGGAAAGATGGGGGTATATCTGTGCCTATATATTATACAGTTACATTATGTGCATATATGATATGAGGGGTTACACTGTGACAGTGGGGGGGGGGCTGGGGGAAGATGGAGGGGTATATCTGTGCCTATATATTATACAGTTACATTATGTGCATATTATGATATGGGGTTACACTGTGACAGTGGGGGCGGGGGGCTGGGGGAAAGATGCGGGGATATCTGTGGCCTATATATTATACAGTACATTATGGGCATATATGATATTGGGGTTACACTGTGACAGTGTGGGGGGGGCCTGGGGGAAAGATGGAGGGTATATCTGTGCCTATATATTATACAGTTACATATGGGCATATATGATATAGGGTTACACTGTGGACAGTGTGGGGGGCCTGGGGGAAAGATGGGGTATATCTGGGCCTATATATTATACAGTTACATTATGTGCATATATGATATGGGGGTTACACTGTGACAGTGGGGGGGGGGGGCTGGGGAAGATGGGGGGTATATCTGTGCCTATATATTATACAGTTACATTATGTGCATATATGGATATGGGGGTTACACTGTGACAGTGGGGGGGGGGGGAAAGATGGGGGGTATATCTGTGCCTATATATTATACAGTTACATTATGTGCATATATGATATGGGGGTTACACTGTGACAGTGGGGGTGGGGGGCTGGGGGAAGATGGGGGTATATCTGTGCCTATTATATTATACAGTTACATTATGTGCATATATGATATGGGGGTTACACTGTGACCAGTGGGGGGGGGGGCTGGGGGAAAGATGGGGGGTATATCTGTGCCTATATATTATACAGTTACATTATGTGCATATATGATATGGGGCGCTTACACTGTGACAGTGGGGGGGCGGGGGGCTGGGGGAAAGGATGGGGGTATATCTGCTGCCTTATATATTATTACAGTTACATTATGTGCATATATGATATGGGGTTACACTGTGACAGTGGGGGGGGGGGGGGGGAAAGATGGGGGGTATATCTGTGCCTATATATTATACAGTTACAGTTATGTGCATATATGATATGGGGGTTACACTGGACAGTGGGGGGGGGTGGTCGGGGGCTGGGAAAAGATGGGGTATATCTGTGGCCTATTATATTATACAGAAATTACATTATGTGCATATATGAATTATGGGGGTTTACACTGTGACAGTGGGGGGGGGGGTAGATATAGATATGGGGTGTACACTGTGACAGTGGGGGGGTATATATATGATTATGGGGTGACACTGTGACAGATGGGGGTTATATATATATATGGGGCTTACACTGTGACCAGTGGGGGGGGTATATATATATTGATTATGGGGGTTACACTGTGGACAGTGGGGGTTAAATATGTTATTGCGGGTTTACACTGTGACAAGTGGGGGTATATATATGATATGGGGGTTACACTGTGTGACAGTGGGGGGGTATATATTTATGATATGGGGTTACACTGTTGACAGTGAGGGGCGTATATCTATGATATGGGGTTACACTGTGACAGTTGGGGGGTATATGATATGATTTGGGGTTACACTGTTGAACAGTGGTGGGTATATATATATTATGGGGTGTTACCACTGTGCACAGTGGCAGGGGTATATATATGATATAGGGGGTTACACTGTGACAGTTGGGGGGTATATATATTTGATATGGGGTTTACCACTGTGACAGTGAGGGGGGTATATCTATGATATGGGGGTTACACTGTGACAGTGGGGGGATATAATGATTTTGGGGTTACACTGTGACAGTGCGGGCTATATATATGTTAAATTTATGGGGGTTACACTGTGACAGTGGGGGGGGTATATATATGATAGCGGGGTTACACTGTGACAGTGCGGGGGATATATATATGTATGGGGGTTACACTGTGACAGTGGGGGGGTATATATTGATATTGGGGTTACACTGTGAACAGTGGAGGGTATATATATGTTATGGGGGTTACACTGTGACAGTGGGGGGGGGCTGGGGGGAAAGATGGGGGGTATATCTGTGCTATATATTATACAGTTACATTATGTGCATATATGATATGGGGGTTACACTGTGACAGTGGGGGGGGGGGGGGAAAGATGGGGGATATAATCTGTGCCTATATATTATACAGTTACATTATGTGCACATATGATATGGGGGTTACACTTGTGACAGTGGGGGGGGGGGCTGGGGGAAAGATGGGGGGTATATCTGTGCCTTATATATTATACAGTTACATTATGTGCATATATGATATGGGGGTTACACTGTGACAGTGGGGGGGGGGGGCTGGGGGAAAAGATGGGGGGTATATCTGTGCCTATATATTATACAGTTACATTATGTGCATATAATGATATGGGGGTTACACTGTGACAGTGGGGGGGGGGCTGGGGGAAAGATGGGGGGTATATCTGTGCCTATATATTATACAGATACATTATGTGCATATATGATATGGGGGTTACACTGTGACAGTGGGGGGGGGGCTGGGGGAAAGATGGGGGGTATATCTGTGCCTATATATTATACAGATACATTATGTGCATATATGATATGGGGGTTACACTGTGGACAGTGGGGGGGGGGCTGGGGGAAAGATGGGGGGTATATCTGTGCCTATATATTATACAGTTACATTATGTGCATATATGATATGGGGGTTACACTGTGACAGTGGGGGGGGGGGGGCTGGGGAAAGATGGGGGGGTATATCTGTGCCTATATATTATACAGTTACATTATGTGCATATATGATATGGGGGTTACACTGTGACAGTGGGGGGGGGGGGCTGGGGGAAAGATGGGGGGGGTATATCTGTGCCTAATATATTATACAGTTACATTATGTGCATATATGATATGGGGTTACACTGTGACAGTGGGTGGGGGGGCTGGGGGAAGATGGGGGGTATATCTGTGCCTATATATTATACCAGTTACATTATGTGCATATATGATATGGGGGTTACACTGTTGACAGTGGGGGGGGGGAGGCTGGGGAAAGATGGGGGGTATATCTGTGCCTATATATTATACAGTTACATTATGTGCATATATGATATGGGGGTTACACTGTGACAGTGGGGGGGGGGGGGCTGGGGGAAAGATGGGGGTATATCTGTGCCTATATTTATACAGTTTACATTATGTGCATATATGATATGGGGGTTTACACTGTGACAGGGGGGGGGGGGGGGAGATGGGGGGTATTTCTGTGCTATATATTATACAGTTACATTTATGTGCATAAATGATATGGGGGTTACACTGTGACAGTGGGGCGGGGGCTGGGGGAAAGGATGGGGGGTATATCTGTGCCTATATATTATTATACAGTTACATTATGTGCATATATGATATGGGGGTTACACTGTGACAGTGGGGGGGGGGCTGGGGGAAAGATGGGGGGTATATCTGTGCCTATATATTATACAGTTACATTATGTGCATATATGATTATGGGGTTACACTGGGACAGTGGGGGGGGCTGGGGGGAAGATGGGGGGTATATCTGTGCCTATATATTATTACAGTTACATTATGTGCATATATGATATGGGGGTTACCACTGTGACAGTGGGGGGGGTATATATATGATATGGGGGTTACACTGTGACCAGTGGGGGTATATATATGATATGGGGGTTACACTGTGACAGTGGGGGGGTATATATATGATATGGGGCTTACACTGTGACAGTGGGGGGGGGTATATATATATATGATATGGGGGTTACACTGTGACAGTGGGGGCGGTATAAATATGTTATGGGGGTTACACTGTTGACAGTGGGGGGGGAAATATATGTGTTGGGGGTTACACTGTGACTAGTGGGCGTATATATATGTATGGGGCGCGTTACACTGTGGACAGTGGGGGGTATATATATGAGGATGGGGCGTTTACACTTGTGACAGTGGGGTGCGTATATATATGATTATGGGGGTTACACTGTGACAGTGAGGGGTATATCTATGATATGGGGTTACACTGTGACAGTGGGGGGGTTATATATATGATTGGGGGTTACAACTGCTGACAGTGGGGGTATATATAATGATTGGGGGGTTACACTGTACAGTGGGGGGTATATATATGTTATGGGGTTACACTGTGACAGTGGGGGGTATATATATGTTATGGGGGTTACACTGTGACAGTGGGGGGGTATATATATGATATGGGGGTTACACTGTGACAGTGGGGGTTTATATATGATTATGGGGTTACACTGTGACAGTTGGGGGGTATATATATGTTATGGGGGTTACACTGTGACAGTGGGGGTATATATATGTTATGGGGGTTACACTGTGACAGTGGGGGGGTATATATATGATATGGGGGTTACACTGTGACAATATTGCATTACAATGGGATCCCCCCCCCACAAGCTGTACATTTGCCCTTGAAACTCTCTGTCCCAGTGCCGGGGGTATAATTAGCTCAGGTGGAATTTATGGGGGGGTGAGGTTACAGGGAATGTTTGGCGATAGATTAATTAGGGGTTCGGGGCCCTGCTGGTTCCAGGCAGAATTTTTATAGATGAAGTGAGGCTCCTGCAAACTGGGGGTAACAAGTGGTTTGATTTGGAGATAAAGTGGTGCGGATACTGGGTCCCTGTATTACAGTAATGGATCCCTTTGTGGGGGGGGGGGGACTTTTCCTACCTGTGATTCCGCTGAGGTAGAATGGTTGTTTGCCTCTAGGAGGCAGAAAGTGGCAAAGGAATGGGAGAGGTGGCTATGGGATGACTATGGAGGTGGCTATGAAGGTGGCTATGGGATGGCTATGGAGGTGGTTATGGAGGTGGCTATGAAGACGGCTATGGAGGTGGCTATGGAGGTGGCTATGGAATGGAGGTGGCTATGGGATGGCTATGGAGGTGGTTTGGAGGTGGCTATGGAGGTGGTTATGGAGGTGGCTATGAAGACGGCTATGGAGGTGGCTATGGAGGTGGCTATGGGGGTGACTATGGGATGGCTATGGAGGTGGCTATGGAGGTGGCTATGGGATGGCTATGGAGGTGGCTATGGAATGGAGGTGGCTATGGGATGGCTATGGAGGTGGCTATGGAATGGAGGTGGCTATGGAATGGAGGTGGCTATGGGATGGCTATGGAGGTGGCTATGGAATGGAGGTGGCTATGGGATGGCTATGGAGGCGGCTATGGAGGTGGCTATGAAGGCGGCTATGGAATGGAGGTGGCTATGGAATGGCTATGGAGGCGGCTATGGAGGCGGCTATGGAGGTGGGCTATGCAATGGCTATGGAACGTGGCTATGAAAGGTGGCTATGGAGGTGGCTATGGATGGCTATGGAGGTGGCTATGAAGGCGGCTATGGGGGTGGCTATGGAATGGAGGTGGCTATTAAGGCGGCTATGGAGGTGGCTATGGAATGGAGGTTACTATGGAGGTGGCTATAAAGGCGGCTATGGAGGTGGCTATGGAATGGAGGTGGCTATGGAGGTGGCTATGGGATGGCTATGGAGGTGGCTATGAAGGCAGCTATGGAGGTGGCTATGGGATGGCTATGGAGGTGGCTATGAAGGCGGCTATGGAGGTGGCTATGGAATGGAGGTGGCAATGGAATGGAGGTGGCTATGGGATTGCTATGGAGGCGGCAATGATGGCGGCTATGGAGGTGGCTATGGAGGTGGCTATGGGGGTGGCTATGGAATAAAGGTGGCTATGGAGGTGGCTATGGGGTGGCTATGGAATGGAGGTGGCTATGAAGGTGGCTATGGAATGGAGGTGGCTATGGGGGTGGCTATGGAATGGAGGTGGCTATGGAATGGAGGTGGCTATGGAGGTTGCTATGGAGGTTGCTATGGAGGTGGCTATGGGATGGCTATGGAGGTGGTTATGGAGGTCGCTATGTGATGGCTATGGAGGTGGCTATGGAGGTGGCTATGGGGGTGGCTATGGAATAAAGGTGGCTATGGAGGTGGCTATGGGGGTGGCTATGGAATGGAGGTGGCTATGAAGGTGGCTATGGAATGGAGGTGGCTATGGGGGTGGCTATGGAATGGAGGTGGCTATGGAATGGAGGTGGCTATGGAGGTTGCTATGGAGGTTGCTATGGAGGTGGCTATGGGATGGCTATGGAGGTGGTTATGGAGGTCGCTATGTGATGGCTATGGAGGTGGTTATGGAAGTGGCTATGGAGGTGGCTATGGAGGTCGCTATGGGATGGCTATGGAGGTGGCTATGGAGGTGGCTATGGGGGTGGCTATGGGGGTGGCTATGGAGGTGGCTATGGAATGGAGGTGGCTATGGAATGGAGGTGGCTATGGGATGGCTATGGAGGTGGCTATGGAATGGAGGTGGCTATGGGATGGCTATGGAGGCGGCTATGGAGGTGGCTATGAAGGCGGCTATGGAATGGAGGTGGCTATGGAATGGCTATGGAGGCGGCTATGGAGGCAGCTATGGAGGTGGCTATGCAATGGCTATGGAAGTGGCTATGAAGGTGGCTATGGAGGTGGCTATGGGATGGCTATGGAGGTGGCTATGAAGGCGGCTATGGGGTGGCTATGGAATGGAGGTGGCTATTAAGGCGGATATGGAGGTGGCTATGGAATGGAGGTTACTATGGAGGTGGCTATAAAGGCGGCTATGGAGGTGGCTATGGAATGGAGGTGGCTATGGAGGTGGCTATGGGATGGCTATGGAGGTGGCTATGAAGGCAGCTATGGAGGTGGCTATGGGATGGCTATGGAGGTGGCTATGAAGGCGGCTATGGAGGTGGCTATGGAATGGAGGTGGCAATGGAATGGAGGTGGCAATGGAATGGAGGTGGCTATGGGATTGCTATGGAGGCGGCAATGATGGCGGCTATGGAGGTGGCTATGGAGGTGGCTATGGGGGTGGCTATGGAATAAAGGTGGCTATGGAGGTGGCTATGGGGGTGGCTATGGAATGGAGGTGGCTATGAAGGTGGCTATGGAATGGAGGTGGCTATGGGGGTGGCTATGGAATGGAGGTGGCTATGGAATGGAGGTGGCTATGGAGGTTGCTATGGAGGTTGCTATGGAGGTGGCTATGGGATGGCTATGGAGGTGGTTATGGAGGTCGCTATGTGATGGCTATGGAGGTGGTTATGGAAGTGGCTATGGAGGTGGCTATGGAGGTCGCTATGGGATGGCTATGGAGGTGGCTACGGAGGTGGCTATGGGGGTGGCTATGGGGGTGGCTATGGGATGACTATGGAGGTGGATATGGAGGTGGCTATGGGATGACTATGGAGGTGGCTATGGAGGTGGTTATGGAGGTGGCTATGGAGGTGGCTATGGAGGTGGCTATGGGATGACTATGGAGGTGGCTATGGAGGTGGCTATGGAGGTGGCTATGGGATGACTATGGAGGTGGCTATGGAGGTGGTTATGGAGGTGGCTATGGGGGTGGCTATGGTATGACTATGGAGGTGGCTATGGAGGTGGCTATGGAGGTGGCTATGGATGACTATGATCGGTGGCTATGGAGGTGGTTATGGAGCGTGGCTATGGAGGTGGCTATGGAGGTGGCTATGGGAATGGACTATGGAGGTGGCTTATGGAGGTGGTTATGGCGGTGGCTATGGAGGTGGCTATAGAGGTGGCTATGGGATGACTATGGAGGTGGCTATGGAAGGGGTTGTGGAGGTGGCTATGCGAGCTGGCTATGGAGGTGGCTATGGAGGTGGCTATGGAGGTGGCTATGGGATGACTATGGAGGTGGCTATGGAGGTGGTTATGGAGGTGGCTATGGAGGTGGCTATGGAGGTGGCTATGGGATGACTATGGAGGTGGCTATGGAGGTGGTTATGGAGGTGGCTATGGGGGTGGCTATGGGATGACTTTGGAGGTGGCTATGGAGGTGGCTATGGGATGACTATGGAGGTGGCTATGGAGGTGCTGAGAAAGAGCCCTGAGACTGCTGCAATGGCCCAGGTTGGAGCAATGCACCTGTGTGATTAGGGAAAGACAGCTGCCAGCAACGGCACTGGGAAACCCGAGACTGTGGGCTCAGCTGGGCCCAATCAGAACCAAATAATCAGGGCTCTGAGAGACATTAATATTCCGGAGGAGAAAATGATGCTTTTCTGTTTCTGAAATGTTTATATTTTTACTTTCAATAAAATCCCTACCCATATGTATAAATACAAATATACAGAGAAGGAATGTTCTGGGCACACAATAAGCTGTACCCCCATACTGTACTGTCTAAGGGAAACACTATGGCACCCCCTACCCATATGTATAAATACAAATATACAGAGAAGGAATGTTCTGGGCACACAATAAGCTGTACCCCCATACTGTACTGTCTAAGGGAAACACTATGGCACCCCCTACCCATATGTATAAATACAAATATACAGAGAAGGAATGTTCTGGGCACACAATAAGCTGTACCCCCATACTGTACTGTCTAAGGGAAACACTATGGCACCTCCTACCATATGTATAAATACAAATATACAGAGAAGGAATGTTCTGGGCACACAATAAGCTGTACCCCCATACTGTACTGTCTAAGGGAAACACTATGGCACCCCCTACCCATATGTATAAATACAAATATACAGAGAGGGAATGTTCTGGGCACACAATAAGCTGTACCCCCCATACTGTACTGTCTAAGGGAAACACTATGGCACCCCCTACCCATATGTATAAATACAAATATACAGAGAGGGAATGTTCTGGGCACACAATAAGCTGTACCCCCATACTGTACTGTCTAAGGGAAACACTATGGCACCCCCTACCCATATGTATAAATACAAATATACAGAGAAGGAATGCTCTGGGCACACAATCAGCTGTACCCTCATACTGTACTGTCTAAGGGAAACACTATGGCACCCCCTACCCATATGTATAAATACAAATATACAGAGAGGGAATGTTCTGGGCACACAATAAGCTGTACCCCCATACTGTACTGTCTAAGGGAAACACTATGGCACCCCCTACCCATATGTATAAATACAAATATACAGAGAGGGAATGTTCTGGGCACACAATAAGCTGTACCCCCATACTGTACTGTCTAAGGGAAACACTATGGCACCCCCTACCCATATGTATAAATACAAATATACAGAGAAGGAATGCTCTGGGCACACAATCAGCTGTACCCCCATACTGTACTGTCTAAGGGAAACACTATGGCACCCCCTACCCATATGTATAAATACAAATATACAGAGAGGGAATGTTCTGGGCACACAATAAGCTGTACCCCCATACTGTACTGTCTAAGGGAAACACTATGGCACCTCCTACCCATATGTATAAATACAAATATACAGAGAAGGAATGCTCTGGGCACACAATCAGCTGTACCCCCATACTGTATAGGGCCCAGATTGGTACCTTGGACAGAAGTTCCTTTCTCCGATTTTCAGCCTCGCTGGTTGGATCCGGGGGGGCCACGTTTGTGACTTTTATAAGAGTTTCCTTATTACCCCCACTGAGGCCAAGGGCTGGATTGCAGGCTCTGGGGGTTCTTTCTTGCTCCATATCAATGAGTGGGACAGAGGCCAATGGTGTGAGGGAAGCAGTGAGTGTGAGTGAGGCTGAGGCACTAGTGCTCACTAGGACCCTTCCTGCCTGAGCCCCCGTGGCTGCTCGTGATCCCGCAGGAATGAGAGGCATCTGCTCGTGGCTCTATACTTACACTCACACGTGGGAATCCCTGCCACGTGCGGAGCCGGGACCCCACTCACACTCACTTGTGTCTGTCACACACACACAGCAGCTGCAAATAGACCAACGGCCGGCGGGTCTGCCTGAGATTTAAATACTCTCTGCCTTCTGACTTGGAATGGTCTATATAGAAGATTTAAAGGACAAGTCAACCCCAAAAATAATATTTTGCCTAACAAAAGAAAACATAATTCCAAGCAACTTTACAATATAAATGTATTAAAGGTTCTGTGTAAATGTAATCACTATTGAAAGCAGCATTTGCTGTACTCCTGGTTATTTAAACAATGTTGCAAAGGTCAGTCTCCCCCAGCGAGTCAGGTCTGTCAGGCTGCTGCCTTGTGTTACAGTGTTTCAGGGGTCAGTCTCCCCCAGCGAGTCAGGGTCTGTCAGGCTGCTGCCTTGTGTTACACTGTTTCAGGGGTCAGTCTTCCCCCAGTGAGTCAGGTCTGCTCAGCTGCTGCTTGTGTTACAGTGTTTCAGGGGTCAGTCTCCCCCAGTGAGTCAGGTCTGTCAGGCTGCTGCCTTGTGTTACATTGTTTCAGGGGTCAGTCGCCCCAGTGAGTCAGGTCTGTCAGGCTGCTTGCCTTGTGTTACAGTGATCAGGGGTCAGTCTCCACCAGCGAGTCAGGTCTGTCAGGCTGCTGCCTTGTGTTACAGTGTTTCAGGGGTCAGTCTCCCCCAGCGAGTCAGGTCTGTCAGGCTGCTGCCTTGTGTTACATTGTTTCAGGGGTCAGTCTCCCCCAGTGAGTCAGGTCTGTCAGGCTGCTGCCTTGTGTTACAGTGAATCAGGGGTTCAGTCTCCCCAGCGAGTCAGGTCTGTCAGGCTGCTGCCTTGTGTTACAAGTGATCAGGGGTCAGTCTCCCCCAGCGAGTCAGGTCTGTCAGGCTGCTGCCTTGTGTTACCAGTGTTTCAGGGTCAGTCTCCACCCCAGCGAGTCAGGTCTGTCAGGCTGCTGCCTTGTGTTACAGTGATCAGGGGTCAGTCTCCCCAGCGAGTCAGGTCTGTCAGGCTGCTGCCTTGTGTTACAGTGTTTCAGGGGTCAGTCTCCCCCAGCGAGTCAGGTCTGTCAGGCTGCTGCCTTGTGTTACAGTGTTTCAGGGTCAACTGTCTTCCCCCAGCGAGTCAGGTCTGTCAGGCTGCTGCCTTGTGTTACCACTGTTTCAGGGGTCAGTCTCCCCCAGCGAGTCAGGTCTGTCAGGCTGCTAGCCCTGTGTTACACTGTTTCAGGGGTCAGTCTCCCCCAGCGAGTCAGGTCTGTCAGGCTGCTGCCTTGTGTTACACTGTTTCAGGGGTCAGTCTCCCCCAGCGAGTCAGGTCTGTCAGGCTGCTGCCTTGTGTTACACTGTTTCAGGGGTCAGTCTCCCCCAGTGAGTCAGGTCTGTCAGGCTGCTGCCTTGTGTTACAGTGTTTCAGGCGGTCAGTCTCGCCCAGCGAGTCAGGTCTGTCAGGCTGCCGCCTTGTGTTACATTGTTTCAGGTCAGTCTCCCCCAGTGAGTCAGGTCTGTCAGGCTGCTGCCTTGTGTTACATTGTTTCAGGTCCAGTCTCCCCCAGCGAGTCAGGTCTGTCAGGCTGCCGCCTTGTGTTACACTGTTTCAGGGGTCAGTCTCCCCAGTGAGTCAGGTCTGTCAGGCTGCTGCCTTGTGTTACAGTGTTTCAGGGGTCAGTCTCCCCAGTGAGTCAGGTCTGTCAGGCTGCTGCCTTGTGTTACACTGTTTCAGGGGTCAGTCTCCCCCAGTGAGTCAGGTCTGTCAGGCTGCTGCCTTGTGTTACAGTGTTTCAGGGTCAGTCTCCCCCAGCGAGTCAGGTCTGTCAGGCTGCTGCCTTGTGTTACAGTGTTTCAGGGGTCAGTCTCCCCCAGTTGCGAGTCAGGTCTGTCAGGCTGCTGCCTTGTGTTACAGTGTTTCAGGGGTCAGTCTCCAGGTCTGTCAGGCTGCTGCCTTGTGTTACAGTGTTTCAGGGGTCAGTCTCCCCCAGCGAGTCAGGTCTGTCAGGCTGCTGCCTTGTGTTACAGTGTTTCAGGGGGTCAGTCTCCCCCCAGCGAGTCAGGTCTGTCAGGCTTGCTGCCCTGTGTTACAGTGTTTTCAGGGTCAGTCTCCCCCAGCGAGTCAGGTCTGTCAGGCTGCTGCCTTGTGTTACACTGTTTCAGGGGGTCAGCTCCCCCAGCGAGTCAGGTCTGTCAGGCTGCTGCCTTGTGTTACACTGTTTCAGGGTCAGTCTCCCCCAGCGAGTCAGGTCTGTCAGGCTGCTGCCTTGTGTTACACTGTTTCAGGGGGTCAGTCTCCCCCAGCGAGGTCAGGTCTGTCAGGCTGCTGCCTTGTGTTACACTGTTTCAGGGGTCAGTCTCCCCCAGGTTGAGTCAGGTCTGTCAGGCTGCTGCCTTGTGTTACATGTTTCAGGGGTCAGTCTCCCCCAGCGAGTCAGGTCTGTCAGGCTGCCGCCTTGTGTTACACTGTTTCAGGGGTCAGTCTCCCCCAGTGAGTCAGGTCTGTCAGGCTGCTGCCTTTTTGTACAGTGTTCAGGGGTCAGTTCTCTCCCAGTGAGTCAGGTCTGTCAGGCTGCTGCCTTGTGTTACACTGTTTCAGGGTCAGTCTCCCCCAGTGAGTCAGGTCTGTCAGGCTGCTGCCCTGTGTTACAGTGTTCAGGGGTCAGTCTCCCCCAGCGAGTCAGGTCTGTCAGGCTGCTGCCTTGTGTTACAGTGTTTCAGGGGTCAGTCTCCCCAGTGAGTCAGGTCTGTCAGGCTGCTGCCTTGTGTTACAGTGTTTCAGGGGTCAGTCCTCCCCCCAGCGAGTCAGGTCTGTCAGGCTGCTGCCTTGTGTTACAGTGTTTCAGGGGTCAGTCTCCCCCAGTGAGTCAGGTCTGTCAGGCTGCTGCCTTGTGTTACACTGTTTCAGGGGTCAGTCTCCCCCAGCGAGTCAGGTCTGTCAGGCTGCTGCCTTGTGTTACACTGTTCAGGGGTCAGTCTCCCCCAGCGAGTCAGGTCTGTCAGGCTGCTGCCTTGTGTTACAGTGTTTCAGGGGTCAGTCTCCCCCAGTGAGTCAGGTCTGTCAGGCTGCTGCCTTGTGTTACAGTGTTTCAGGGGTCAGTCTCCCCCAGCGAGTCAGGTCTGTCAGGCTGCTGCCTTGTGTTACAGTGTTTCAGGGGTAAGTCTCCCCAGTGAGTCAGGTCTGTCAGGCTGCTGCCTTGTGTTACAGTGTTTCAGGGGTCAGTCTCCCCCAGCGAGTCAGGTCTGTCAGGCTGCTGCCTTGTGTTACAGTGTTTCAGGGGTCAGTCTCCCCCAGTGAGTCAGGTCTGTCAGGCTGCTGCCTTGTGTTACAGTGTTTCAGGGGTCAGTCTCCCCCAGCGAGTCAGGTCTGTCAGGCTGCTGCCTTGTGTTACAGTGTTTCAGGGGTAAGTCTCCCCAGTGAGTCAGGTCTGTCAGGCTGCTGCCTGTGTTACAGGTTTCAGGGGTCAGTCTCCCCCAGCGAGTCAGGTCTGTCAGGCTGCTGCCCTGTGTTACAGTGTTTCAGGGGTCAGTCTCCCCAGCGAGTCAGGTCTGTCAGGCTGCTGCCCTGGTTACAGTGTTTCAGGGTCAGTCTCCCCAGCGGGTCAGGTCTGTCAGGCGCTGCCTTTGTTACATGTTCAGGGGTCAGTCTCCCCCAGCGAGTCAGGTCTGTCAGGCTGCTGCCTTTGTGTTACAACTGTTTCAGGGGTCAGTCTCCCCCCAGCGAGTCAGGTCTGTCAGGCTTGCTGCCTTGTGTTACACTGTTTCAGGGGTCAGTCTCCCCCAGCGAGTCAGGTCTGTCAGGCTGCTGCCTTGTGTTACACTGTTTCAGGGGTCAGTCTCCCCCAGCGAGTCAGGTCTGTCAGGCTGCTGCCTTGGTGTTACACTGTTTCAGGGGTCAGTCTCCCCCAGCGAGTCAGGTCTGTCAGGCTGCTGCCTTTGTGTTTACAGTGTTTCAGGGGTCAGTCTCCCCCAGTGAGTCAGGGTCTGTCAGGCTGCTGCCTTGTGTTACACTGTTTCAGGGGTCAGTCTCCCCCAGCGAGCTCAGGTCTGTCAGGCTGCTGCCTTGTGTTACACTGTTTCAGGGGTCAGTCTCCCCCAGCGAGTCAGGTCTGTCAGGCTGCTGCCTTGTGTTACACTGTTTCAGGGTCAGTCTCCCCAGTGAGTCAGGTCTGTCAGGCTGCTGCCTTGTGTTTACACTGTTTCAGGTGTCAGTCTCCCCCAGCGAGTCAGGTCTGTCAGGCTGCTGCCTTGTGTTACAGTGTTTCAGGGTCAGTCTCCCCCAGCGAGTCAGGTCTGTCAGGCTGCTGCCTTGTGTTACAGTGTTTCAGGGTCAGTCTCCCCCAGCGAGTCAGGTCTGTCAGGCTGCTGCCTTGTGTTACAGTGTTTCAGGGTCAGTCTCCCCAGTGAGTCAGGGTCTGTCAGGCTGCTGCCTTGTGTTAACGTTTTCAGGGTCAGTCTCCCCCAGCGAGTCAGGGTCTGTCAGGTGCTGCCTTGTGTTACCCTGTTTCAGGGGTCAGTCTTCCCCAGGCGAGTCAGGTCTTGTCAGGCTGCTGCCTTGTGTTACAGTGTTTCAGGGGTCAGTCTCCCCCAGTGAGTCAGGTCTGTCAGCTGCTGCCTTGTGTTTACACTGTTCAGGGGTCAGTCTCCCCCAGCGAGTCAGGTCTGTCAGGCTGCTGCCTTGTGTTACACTGTTTCAGGGGTCAGTCTCCCCCAGCGAGTCAGGTCTGTCAGGCGCTCCTTGTGTTACACTGTTTCAGGGTCAGTCTCCCCCAGCGAGTCAGGTCTGTCAGGCTGCTGCCTTGTGTTACAGTGTTTTCAGGGGTCAGTCTCCCCCAGCGAGTTCAGGTCTGTCAGGCTGCTGCCTTGTGTTACACTGTTTCAGGGGTCAGTCTCCCCCAGCGAGTCAGGTCTGTCAGGCTGCTGCCTTGTGTTTACAGTGTTTCAGGGGTCAGTCTCCCCCAGCGAGTCAGGTCTGTCAGGCTGCTGCCTTGTGTTACAGTGGTTTCAGGGTTCAGTCTCCCCCCAGCGAGTCAGGTCTGTCAGGCTGCTGCCTTGTGTTACACTGTTTCAGGGGTCAGTCTCCCCCAGTGAGTCAGGTCTGTCAGGCTGCTGCCTTGTGTTACACTGTTTCAGGGGTCAGTCTCCCCCAGTGAGTCAGGTCTGTCAGGCTGCTGCCCTGTGTTACACTGTTTCAGGCTCCTGAGGGCTGTATCTCTGTGTATATCCGTATGTGTGTGTGTGCCTGTGTGTGTGTATCCGTAGGTGTTGGTGCCTGATTGGCTCATTGCTCAGGGTGTTGTTCCGTTTCTAGCAGCAGAATGTTCAGAGCTCCCAGCTGTCCGGCCCAACAGTGTGACCCCCCCCCCCCCGCTCTTAAAATGGGCCTTGGGGGGGTGATAAAAAGTTTAAAAGCGCTATTTTGGGCGGTCCCAGGGGGGTAACTGCAGGGCTCATTGACAGGGCACAAGTGTAACCCAGGAGCTAGTGGGAGTCTCACACTAACTGGCGCCTGAAGCACTGGGCCCCCGTTCTGGGAGTCTCACACTAACTGGCGCCTGAAGCATTGGGCCCCCGTGCTGGGAGTCTCACACTAACTGGCGCCTGAAGCATTGGGCCCCCGTGCCCCCGCAGTGCTGGGAGTCTCACCACTAACTGGCGCCTGAAGCATTGGGCCCCCGTGCTGGGAGTCTCACACTAACTGGCGCCTGAAGCATTGGGCCCCCGTGCCCTCGCAGTGCTGGGAGTCTCACCACTAACTGGCGCCTGAAGCATTGGGCCCTCGTGCCCTCACGGTGCTGGGAGTCTCACCACTAACTGGCGCCTGAAGCATTGGGCCCCTGTGCCCTCACGGTGCTGGGAGTCTCACCACTAACTGGCGCCTGAAGCATTGGGCCCCCGTGCCCTCACGGTGCTGGGAGTCTCACCACTAACTGGCGCCTGAAGCATTGGGCCCCCGTGCCCCCGCAGTGCTGGGAGTCTCACCACTAACGGGCCTGAAGCATGGCCCCCGTGCTGGGAGTCTCACCACTAACTGGCGCCTGAAGCATTGGGCCCCGTGCTGGAGTCTCACCACTAACTGGCGCCTGAAGCATTGGGCCCCCGTGCTGGGAGTCTCACCACTAACTGGCGCCTGAAGCATTGGGCCCCCGTGCTGGGAGTCTCACCACTAACTGGCGCCTGAAGCATTGGGCCCCCGTGCCCTCACGGTGCTGGGAGTCTCACCACTAACTGGCGCCTGAAGCATTGGGCCCCCGTGCCCTCACGGTGCTGGGAGTCTCACCACTAACTGGCGCCTGAAGCATTGGGCCCCCGTGCCCTCACGGTGCTGGGAGTCTCACCAGTAAC
Organism: Xenopus tropicalis; assembly: GCF_000004195.4. Taxonomy (NCBI): domain Eukaryota; kingdom Metazoa; phylum Chordata; class Amphibia; order Anura; family Pipidae; genus Xenopus; species Xenopus tropicalis. Next base: position 681,554 of record NC_030686.2, read on the forward strand.
TGGCGCCTGAAGCATTGGGCCCCCGTGCCCTCACGGTGCTGGGAGTCTCACCAGTAACTGGCGCCTGAAGCATTGGGCCCCTGTGCCCTCACGGTGCTGGGAGTCTCACCAGTAACTGGCGCCTGAAGCATTTGGGCCCCCGTGCCCTCACGGTGCGGTTCTGGCCGGGAGTCTCACCACTAACTGGCGCCTGAAGCATTGGCGCCCCTGCTGCCCTCACGGTGCTGGAGTCTCACCAGTAACTCGGCGCCTGAAGCATTGGGCCCCTGTGCCCGTCACGCGTGCTGAGGAGTCTCACCACTTAACTTGGCGCCCTGAAGCATTGGCCCCTGTTGCCCTCACGGTGCTGGGAGTCTCACCAGTAACTGGCGCCTGAAGCACTGGGCCATTAGCAACAACACTAGCCCCCCCCCCACCCCGGGAAATAGTTCACATGGTATTTTCCCCAGGCTGGAGATCCTGTTAGTCATGAACCGCCCCCGCCTGGGGCAGTAGGACGGCCCAGGGGTTATTATTGCTGCCATGCTGAGTTTGATGCCACCCAGGAACCTGTATGTTCTCCCCATGTCTGTGTGGGTTTCCTCCCCCCCCCCCATTATATCCGGGCCCTGCTCCTAGTGGGTGTAAATGTAATCTGATGGGAATGGGATAGGGACCTTAGATTGTAAGCTCACTGGGACAGGGACTGATGGGAATGGGATAGGGACCTTAGATTGTAAGCTCACTGGGGCAGGGGCTGATGGGAATGGGATAGGGACCTTAGATTGTAAGCTCACTGGGGCAGGGACTGATGGGAATGGGTAGGGGACCTTAGAGTGTGAGCTCACTGGGGCAGGGGCTGATGGGAATGGGATAGGGACCTTAGATTGTAAGCTCACTGGGGCAGGGACTGATGGGAATGGGATAGGGGACCTTAGATTGTAAGCTCACTGGGGCAGGGACTGATGGGAATGTGATAGGGACCTTAGACTGTAAGCTCACTGGGGCAGGGACTGATGGGAATGTGATAGGGACCTTAGACTGTAAGCTCACTGAGGCAGGGACTGATGGGAATGGGGATAGGGACCTTAGATTGTAAGCTCACTGGGGCAGGGGCTGATGGATGGTGGGAACCTGGGGGGGTGATGGAGGAGGGACCTTAGATTGTAAGCTCACTGGGGCAGGGGCTGATGGGAATGTGATAGGGACCTAGATTGTAAGCTCACTGGGGCAGGGACTGATGGGAATGGGATAGGGACCTTAGATTGTAAGCTCACTGGGGCAGGGACTGATGGGAATGGGATAGGGACCTTAGATTGTAAGATCACTGGGGCAGGGCTGATGGGAATGGGATAGGGACCTTAGATTGTAAGCTCACTGGGGCAGGGACTGATGGGAATGTGATAGGGACCTTAGATTGTAAGCTCACTGGGGCAGGGGCTGATGGGAATGCGGATAGGGACCTTAGATTGTAAGCTCACTGGGGCAGGGGCTGATGGGAATGGGATAGGGACCTTAGATTGTAAGCTCACTGGGGCAGGGACTGATGGCATGGATAGGGACCTTAGATTGTAAGCTCACTGGGGCAGGGGCTGATGGGAATGGGATTAGGGACCTTAGATTGTAAGCTCACTGGGACAGGGGCTGATGGGAATGTGATAGGGGACCTTAGATTGTAAGCTCACTGGGGCAGGGGCTGATGGGAATGGGATAGGGACCTTAGATTGTAAGCTCACTGGGGCAGGGACTGATGGGAATGGGATAGGGACCTTAGATTGTAAGCTCACTGGGGCAGGGACTGAATGGGAATGGGATAGGGACCTTAGATTGTAAGCTCACTGGGGCAGGGACTGATGGGAATGGGATAGGGACCTTAGATTGTAAGCTCACTGGGGCAGGGCTTGATGGGAATGGTGATAGGGACTTAGATTGTAAGCTCACTGGGGCAGGGACTGATGGAATGGGATAGGGACCTTAGATTGTAAGCTCCTGGGGCAGGGACTGATGGGCATGGGATAGGGACCTTAGATTGTAAGCTCACTGGGGCAGGGGCTGATGGGATGTGATAGGGACCTAGATTGTAAGCTCACTGGGGCAGGGACTGATGGGAATGGGATAGGGACCTTAGATTTGTAAGCTCACGGGGCAGGGGCTGATGGGAATGGGATAGGGACCTTAGATTGTAAGCTCACTGGGCAGGGACTGATGGGAATGGGATAGGGACCTTAGATTGTAAGCTCACTGGGCAGGGACTGATGGAATGGGATAGGGACCTTAGATTGTAAGCTCTACTGGGGCAGGGGCTGATGGGAATGTGATAGGGACCTTAGATTGTAAGCTCACTGGGGCAGGGGCTGATGGGAATGTGATAGGGACCTTAGATTTGTAAGCTCACTGGGGCAGGGGCTGATGGGAATGTGATAGGGACCTTAGATTGTAAGCTCACATGGGGCAGGGACTGATGGGAATGTGATAGGGACCTTAGATTGTAAGCTCCACTGGGGCAGGGACTGATGGGAATGGGATAGGGACCTTAGATTTGTAAGCTCACTGGGGCAGGGGCTGATGGGAATGTGATAGGGACCTTAGATTGTAAGCTCACTGGGGCAGGGACTGATGGGAATGGGATAGGGACCTTAGATTGTAAGCTCACTGGGGCAGGGACTGATGGGAATGGGATAGGGACCTTAGATTGTAAGCTCACTGGGGCAGGGACTGATGGGCATGGGATAGGGACCTTAGATTGTAAGCTCACTGGGGCAGGGGCTGATGGGAATGTGATAGGGACCTTAGATTGTAAGCTCACTGGGGCAGAGACTGATGGGAATGGGATAGGGACCTTAGATTGTAAGCTCACTGGGGCAGGGGCTGATGGGAATGTGATAGGGACCTTAGATTGTAAGCTCACTGGGGCAGGGACTGATGGGAATGGGATAGGGACCTTAGATTGTAAGCTCACTGGGGCAGGGACTGATGGGAATGGGATAGGGACCTTAGATTGTAAGCTCACTGGGGCAGGGACTGATGGGCATGGGATAGGGACCTTAGATTGTAAGCTCACTGGGGCAGGGGCTGATGGGAATGTGATAGGGACCTTAGATTGTAAGCACACTGGGGCAGGGACTGATGGGCATGGGATAGGGACCTTAGATTGTAAGCTCACTGGGGCAGGGGCTGATGGGAATGGGATAGGGACCTTAGATTGTAAGCTCACTGGGGCAGGGACTGATGGGAATGTGATAGGGACCTTAGAGTGTAAGCTCACTGGGGCAGGGGCTGATGGGAATGGGATAGGGACCTTAGAGTGTAAGCTCACTGGGGCAGGGGCTGATGGGATCATCTCTGTTACACTATTAATGTTACACTATGGGGGGGGGGGGGGGCAGGGGCAAGGCCTCTCTGACACCCTAAAGCAATAGTGATTGGTTCATAGCTGTGTGAGGTTCAGACCCATTGGACTATTTACAGACAGAACCATGGCACAATATGCATCTAGTTGGTATTTTAACCCCTTTAATGCCGCTAGTAATTCCATTCATAGAGGACAAACAACTATTTTTGGTAACATCAGGACAAAATCCCAATAAACTCATTATACATTGGGGGGGGCGACAAGAAACTGTGTAAAATGGGGGAACGTAAAATGGAGTTTCACTGCATAAACTAACAATGGCTGTATCCTGTAGTACAGGGCAGTCCCACTGGGGGTGCTACAGAGGGTTAGTATGCCCCCCCCCCCCCCAGGCTTCACTGTACAACACCCCCTGCAATCAGTTGGGCAGCTCCGCTATAGCCTGACTGCCCTAGTACTGAGAGCTGCAGCTGGGCGAGGGGAGGGAAGGGTTAAGCAGAAGGGGTGGAGTCAGGATAAGTACGGGCGGGGGCAGTTTTGGTGAAAGTGACACTCCCAGGTGCTTCCCAGGTACTGAGCTGTGGGATTGGCCCGGAGGCACCTGAAGGAACAAGAGAGGGGCAACAAGGAACTGGCTTGCAGGGGGGTAAGTATCCCCAGTACCCAGGGGTAAGTAGGAATCACTGGGGTAACTGCTTTCCCCCTAATACTCCCTGAATTATTCCCATGTCTGGTATATGGATCATAGTGCGCCCCCCCCCCCCCCCCCCAGTAATGACCTCTGAGCTGCTCCTGGGGCCCTGGGGGGAGACTATTCCTTCCAGCCTTGCCCCCATCCCCTCACTATAACCCCCATCCCCTCACTGCCCTTCCATCCAACCCCCCATCCCTAACAGCGCGTTAGTGACCCCCCCATCCCTAACAGCGCGTTAGTGACCCCCCCCCCCGTGCGTGTATGGCACATGTATGTCAGTCTGGGTTGAACACGTGGGAGCCAGATGTGTGTTACACGTGTATGTGAGTGTTTGTATTACACGTGTGTGCGGGACGTTGGAAAAGCTTCTCCCCCTCCCTGGGAAAGTGGTTGCCCCCCCCAGTGCAGAGACAATGGGACGCAGAAGGCTGATCCATTCACAGGAGGGGGGGGGCCTGTAGCTGAGAGATTCCCAACAACTAGTTCTTTGTGTTTGGCCTGAGGTGCTGGGGGGGGGTTAGTATATAATTCCTTTACTGAACAAAAACTCCCAGCACCCACTGGTAACGTATCCCTACTGGGCTGCAGTGGGACTGGGGGTCCCAGGCTGGGAGTTGAGGGCCCCTCAGGTGGCCCAGCTGCTGTTACCAGTAACTGCCAATCACATGGGAGGGGACTTCTGATTGGAAGCTGCGGAGCTACTTGGGTTTGGAGAAGGGAGGGGAGGTCGGAGCTGCTGCCATTGTGTGTTTGAATGTGAGCGGCAAATGCTGGGGGGGTCGCTAATTCCTTTTCTCTTCCCCTCCCACAGAAGCGCTGAGCCGGCCGGACCCCGGGAACGATCTCTAGACTCACCGGCCGGACCCCGGAGAACAATCTCTAGACTCACCGGCCGAACCCCCCAGGAACGACCTCTAGACTCACCGGCCGGGCCCCCCGGGAACGATCTCTAGACTCGCCGGCCGAACCCCCGGAATGATCTCTAGACTCACCGGCCGGACCCCGGAGAACGATCTCTAGACTCACCGGCCGGGCCCCCCGGGAACGATCTCTTGACTCACCGGCCGAACCCCCGGAACGATCTCTGGACTCACCGGCCGGGTACCCTGCAATGTCTGTGGGCACCATAAGGCCCTCTGGGGTGGGAGCCCCTCTGCCCCCAGTAATGCCCCTCCGTATCCGCAACAAGGGGCCCGAGTACTTCCGGCGGCCAGCTGGGGGCGCCGGGGGCAAACCGAGCGCAGTGGAGAGGCTGGAGGCCGACAAACTGAAATATGTGAAGAGCAAACAGGTGGCCAGTACCAAACAGGAGCCGGTCCGACCGGCGCTGAGCAAGCAGCCCCTCTTCTCTCCCGGGGTGCAACGGGTGCTGCTCACCCCAAACCGCCGGATGCCCCCAGCCGCCCTGCGCCTCTCCAGCCCCAACAACTCCCTGAACCTGGATGTACTGACCAAGCTGATTAATCTCTGTGACAGCCCATTAAAGTCTCCCCGGGGGGAAGTGGCCCCCTGGCAGGCAAAGAAAGAGCCCCCAAACCCATCAAGTACCCCAAATAGCCCTCGGACCCCCAGCACAGCAGCAGTGCGAAGAGTAGACGTGAAGCCTAGGGAAGCCCTGCCCCCCGCCCCAGGGACCCCTCTGTCTCCTTCCAGCCCCCTCTGCTCCCCCAGTGACTCGGGCAAGAGACGATCCCAGCTGCAGCGCTCTAAGTCTGACCTGAGTGACCGCTTCTCCCGGGTCAGCGCCAACCTTGAGCGCTTCTTCAATTACTGCGGCCTGGACCCCGGGGAGGTGGGCAACATTGGGGCAGAGCACTTTGCCTGTGCCAGCTCCGACATTGCCAAGTTCCACAGCGTCAGTTCCTCTGGGTCTGAGTGTGCCCAGTCGCAGTTCAGCGAGACCGCGGGGGAGGAGACGCCGGCCGCCCGCTTGCCCTATGGCATCTCCGTCATTGAGCGCAATGCCCGGGTCATTAAATGGCTGTACGGACTGAAACAAACCATAGAGAGCCAAAAACTGCCACCGACACCGGGGAAGGAAAGGCCTGTGTTACCCTGAGATACTGGTTGTTTCCAAGCGAGTAGTGTTAGTTATAGTTCTGCACTTGTGCCACTCCTGCACCCCATTATGTACCTGTGTGGGACTGTGCCACTCCTGCACCCCATTATGTACCTGTATGGGACTGTGCCACTCCTGCACCCCATTATGTACCTGTATGGGACTGTGTGACTCCTGCACCCCATTATGTACCTGTATGGGACTGTGCCACTCCTGCACCCCATTATGTACCTGTATGGGACTGTGCCACTCCTGCACCCCCCTATGTACCTGTACGGGACTGTGCCACTCCTGCACCCCATTATGTACCTGTATGGGACTGTGCCACTCCTGCACCCCATTATGTACCTGTGTGGGACTGTGCCACTCCTGCACCCCATTATGTACCTGTGTGGGACTGTGCCACTCCTGCACCCCATTATGTACCTGTGTGGGACTGTGCCACTCCTGCACCCCATTATGTACCTGTGTGGGACTGTGCCACTCCTGCACCCCATTATGTACCTGTATGGGACTGTGCGACTCCTGCACCCCATTATGTACCTGTATGGGACTGTGCCACTCCTGCACCCCATTATGTACCTGTATGGGACTGTGCCACTCCTGCACCCCATTATGTACCTGTATGGGACTGTGCCACTCCTGCACCCCATTATGTACCTGTATGTGACTGTGCCACTCCTGCACCCCATTATGTACCTGTGTGGGACTGTGCGACTCCTGCACCCCATTATGTACCTGTGTGGGACTGTGCCACTCCTGCACCCCATTATGTACCTGTATGGGACTGTGTGACTCCTGCACCCCATTATGTACCTGTACGGGACTGTGCCACTCCTGCACCCCATTATGTACCTGTACGGGACTGTGCCACTCCTGCACCCCCCTATGTACCTGTATGGGACTGTGCCACTCCTGCACCCCATTATGTACCTGTACGGGACTGTGCCACTCCTGCACCCCCCTATGTACCTGTATGGGACTGTGCCACTCCTGCACCCCATTATGTACCTGTATGGGACTGTGCGACTCCTGCACCCCCCTATGTACCTGTGTGGGACTGTGCGACTCCTGCACCCCATTATGTACCTGTGTGGGACTGTGCGACTCCTGCACCCCATTATGTACCTGTACGGGACTGTGTGACTCCTGCACCCCATTATGTACCTGTATGGGACTGTGCCACTCCTGCACCCCCCTATGTACCTGTATGTGACTGTGCGACTCCTGCACCCCATTATGTACCTGTATGGGACTGTGCCACTCCTGCACCCCATTATGTACCTGTATGGGACTGTGTGACTCCTGCACCCCATTATGTACCTGTATGGGACTGTGCCACTCCTGCACCCCATTATGTACCTGTGTGGGACTGTGCGACTCCTGCACCCCATTATGTACCTGTGTGGGACTGTGCCACTCCTGCACCCCATTATGTACCTGTATGGGACTGTGTGACTCCTGCACCCCATTATGTACCTGTATGGGACTGTGTGACTCCTGCACCCCATTATGTACCTGTATGAGTGTAGGAGTCTGGCTCTGTCTGTTCCTGAATGGGATTGTGGGATGCCATTGCACTGCTCTGACTGAAGGGGGTACATTATAATGGGGGGTACATTGTTATGGGGGTGGTTACACGTGTTGCTGTTAGTAGATTTCTCTGTTGGTTCTGCAATAAATGAGCCCAATGTGGGACACCGGCGCCTCTGTGTAACTGACTGGGGGGAGCTCGGGGGGTAACGGGGGACGTTCCCTGTGGGGCTGTGTAACTGACTGGGGGGAGCTCGGGGGGTAACGGGGGGACGTTCCCCTGTGGGGCTGTGTAACTGACTGGGGGGAGCTCGGGGGGTAACGGGGGACGTTCCCTGTGGGGCTGTGTAACTGACTGGGGGAAGCTCGGGGGGTAACGGGGGACGTTCCCTGTGGGGCTGTGTAACTGACTGGGGGGAGCTCGGGGGGTAACGGGGCGTTTCCCTGTGGGCTGTGTAACTGACTGGGGGAGCTCGGGGGGTAACGGGGGACGTTCCCCTGTGGGGCTGTGTATACTGACTGGGGGGAGCTCGGGGGTAACGGGGGACGTTCCCCTGTGGGCTGTGTAACTGACTGGGGGAGCTCGGGGGTAACGGGGGACGTTCCCTGTGGGGCTGTGTAACTGACTGGGGGGAGCTCGGGGGTAACGGGGACGTTCCCTGTGGGGCTGTGTAACTGACTGGGGGGAGCTCGGGGGTAACGGGGGACGTTCCCCTGTTGGGGCTGGAACTGACTGGGGGGAGCTCGGGGGTAACGGGGGACGTTCCCTGTGGGGCTGTGTAACTGACTGGGCGGGGAGCTCGGGGGTAACGGGGGACGTTCCCCTGTGGGGGCTGTGTAACTGACTGGGGGAGCTCGGGGGGGGTAACGGGGGACGTTCCCCTGTGGGGCTGTGTAACGACTGGGGGAGCTTCGCGGGGGTAACGGGGGTAACCGGGACGTTTCCCCTGCTGGGGCTGTGTAACTGACTGGGGGGAGCTCGCGGGGAAGGGGGGTAACGGGGGGATTCCCCTGTGGGGCTGTGTAACTGAACGGGGGAGCTTCGGGGAGTACGGGGGGTAACGGGGGACGGTTCCCCTGTGGGGCTGTGTAACTTGACTGGGGGGAGCTCGGGGGTAACGGGGGATGTTCCCCTGTGCGGGCTGCTGTAACTGACTGGGGGGAGCTCGGGGAGGGGGTAACGGGGGGAATGTTCCCCTGTGGGGCTGTGTAAACTGACTGGCGCGGGGGCTCGGGGGGTAACGGGGATGTTCCCCTGTGGGGCTGTGGTAACTGACTGGGGAGCTCGGGGGTAACGGGGGATGTTCCCCTGTGGGCTGGGTAACTGACTGGGGAGCTCGGGGGGGTAACGGGGGATGTTCCCCTGTGGGGCTGTGTAACTGACTGGGGGGAGCTCGGGGGGTAACGGGGGATGTTCCCCTGTGGGGCTGTGTAACTGACTGGGGAGCGGGGGTAACGGGGATGTTCCCTGTGGGGCTGTGACTGGGGTACTGACTGGGGGAGCTCGGGGGTTAACGGGGGACGTTCCCTGTGGGGCTGTGTAACTGACTGGGGGGAGCTCGGGGGTAACGGGGGATGTTCCCCTGTGGGGCTGTGTAACTGACTGGGGGGAGCTCGGGGGGTAACGGGGGATGTTCCCCTGTGGGGCTGTGTAACTGACTGGGGGGAGCTCGGGGGGTAACGGGGGATGTTCCCCTGTGGGCTGTGTAACTGACTGGGGGAGCTCGGGGGGGGGTAACGGGGGACGTTCCCCTGTGGGGCTGTGTAACTGACTGGGGGGAGGCTCGGGGGGTAACGGGGGATGTTCCCCTGGGGCTGTGTAACTGATGGGGGAGCTCGGGGGGTAACGGGGATGTTCCCCTGGTGGGGCTGTGTAACTGACTGGGGGGAGCTCGGGGGTAACGGGGGCTAACGGGGACGTTCCCCTGTGGGGCTGTGTAACTGACTGGGGGGAGCTCGGGGGGTAACGGGGGACGTTCCCTGTGGGCTGTGTAACTGACTGGGGGGAGCTCGGGGGTAACGGGGGGTATGTTCCCTGTGGGGCTGTGTAACTGACTGGGGGGAGCTCGGGGGGTAACGGGGGATGTCCCTGTGGGGCTGTGTAACTGACTGGGGGGACTCGGGGTAACGGGGGACGTTCCCTGTGGGGCTGTGTAACTGACTGGGGAGCTCGGGGAAGCCGGGTAACGGGGGACGTTCCTGTGGGGCTGTGTAACTGACTGGGGGGAGCTCGGGGGGAAGCTCGGGGGGGTAACGGGGGACGTTCCCCTGTGGGGCTGTGTAACTGACTGGGGGGAGCTCGGGGGTAACGGGGGACGTTCCCTGTGGGGCTGTGTAACTGACTGGGGACTCGGGGGAAGCTCGGGGGTAACGGGGTTCCCCTGTGGGGCTGTGTAACTGACTGGGGGGAGCTCGGGGGGTAACGGGGGACGTTCCCCTGTGGGGCTGTGTAACTGACTGGGGGAGCTCGGGGGGGGGTAACGGGGGACGTTCCCCTGTGGGGCTGTGTAACTGACTGGGGGGAGCTCGGGGGGTAACGGGGACGTTCCCCTGTGGGGCTGTGTAACTGACTGGGGGGCTCGGGGGTAACGGGGACGTTCCCCTGTGGGCTGTAACTGACTGGGGGAGCTTGGGGGGTAACGGGGGACGTTCCCTGTGGGGCTGTGTAACTGACTGGGGGGAGCTCGGGGGGTAACGGGGGAATCTTTATATCATTTCAGTTGGTTTCTGTGATTTATTTTGTACGGTGGTTGAATTATCGGTGTTTCTATTCCGTCCGTTTCCCACAAGGGTCACTGACCCTATCGACCACTAAACAGAACTCCTCTGATTGTTCCACTTCTATAGTTACGCTACCTGGTTACTAAGGTAATGGAGGCATAGCAACCACAATGCAGCTGCAATTTTTAAGCCTTGAAGTTCCAGATAAAAAAAACAAATCATAAAAACCACAGGTTCTTAGCTGAATGGGGAGTAACCCGAGTGGGGGCCCGACCTGCCCCTGCCCTTACTACCCCAGACTAATATTGCCCCCCCCCCAAGGTTATTAACCCCCACACCCCACACCCCACACTGCAGCCCAACCCACACTGCTCGCCTTGGGGGGTACAAGAGGGTAATTTGCCCCTAGAGCAGGGTAAATAGTGTCGGTTGCTGGGAGTTGTGGGACTATTGGAGGGGGGGGGGGGGCAGGAAGTCCCGCCCCCCATTTATAGCGCCCCCTGGGGCGGAACCTCCAATCACTTCGCTCTGTTCTCCCGGCTGAACGCGGAAGCTGAAAGTGTTGGGACCGGAAGTGAGTATGACGCAGTTCCGATCATGGCGGCCCCGGGAATGGAGCTGCTTTTCTCTCTGGTTTCCGCCGATATTTCCCGCCCGCCGGATCCGCTGATCTGTTTCATCCACTGGGAGTTAATCAGCCGCCGCCTGCGGTGCCTGGGCCGGGGGGAGGAGGTGAGAATAAAGCCCGGCACCCCCTCCCCTGAGTGTGAGTGAGGGCTGAGTGTGAGTGAGGGCTGAGTGTGTGTTACTACACAGTAAGGGGGGCTCGGCCTGTATCCGCTAATGGGGGAGGGGCTGAAACTTTATTATACAGTCTGTGTGTGAGTGTAACAACCCGCCCCCTCTCCTGGTGCCCCGCCCCCTCTCCTGGTGCCCCGCCCCCTCAGCCTGCAGCCTTGTGCCTTTATATGGGGGGCACAGAACCCCTCAGTGACTGCTAATATCCTTATCATTTACAGTAGGGGGCACATTATCCCTTATAATACATGAGTGATACTCAGAGTTCCCTGTATAACTCAGCCTGCAGCCTTGTGCCTTTATATGGGGGGCACAGAACCCCTCAGTGACTGCTAATATCCTTATCATTTACAGTAGGGGGTACATTATCCCTTATAATACATGAGTGATACTCAGAGTTCCCTGTATAACTCAGCCTGCAGCCTTGTGCCTTTATATGGGGGGCACAGAACCCCTCAGTGACTGCTAATATCCTTATCATTTACAGTAGGGGGTACATTATCCCTTATAATACATGAGTGATACTCAGAGTTCCCTGTATAACTCAGCCTGCAGCCTTGTGCCTTTATATGGGGGGCACAGAACCCCTCAGTGACTGCTAATATCCTTATCATTTACAGTAGGGGGTACATTATCCCTTATAATACATGAGTGATACTCAGAGTTCCCTGTATAACTCAGCCTGCAGCCTTGTGCCTTTATATGGGGGGCACAGAACCCCTCAGTGACTGCTAATATCCTTATCATTTACAGTAGGGGGTACATTATCCCTTATAATACATGAGTGATACTCAGAGTTCCCTGTATAACTCAGCCTGCAGCCTTGTGCCTTTATATGGGGGGCACAGAACCCCTCAGTGACTGCTAATATCCTTATCATTTACAGTAGGGGGTACATTATCCCTTATAATACATGAGTGATACTCAGAGTTCCCTGTATAACTCAGCCTGCAGCCTTGTGCCTTTATATGGGGGGCACAGAACCCCTCAGTGACTGCTAATATCCTTATCATTTACAGTAGGGGGTACAGTATCCCTTATAATACATGAGTGATACTCAGAGTTCCCTGTATAACTCAGCCTGCAGCCTTGTGCCTTTATATGGGGGGCACAGAACCCCTCAGTGACTGCTAATATCCTTATCATATACAGTAGGGGGTACATTATCCTTTCGATGCAGACTATGTGTCGCCCCCCGCAGGCAGCAGCGCAGGAGTCGGGGTCGGAGCGCCTCCCGGAGGGATGGGCACACAGTACGGACCTGTACACGCTGCGCTACGGGAGCCCAAACTCACAGTTTTTGCTGAAAGCCCTGACAGTAGAGGGCGCTGTGATTGTGCATCTCATGGTAAGGAGAATGCCCCCGGGGCACTAACCCACTCTGCCAGTACAATGCTGTGCCGGTGTGCCAGCCAATGAAACAGGAGCCCATTGATTCTGAGCAGCTGATTGGCTCTCTCCCACAGGACATGCAGACGGAGAAGGTTGCGGATGTGACGCTGCAAGTGTCCCGGTTCATTGACTCCGCCCACCTGCAGGAATACCCCAGGTCAGAGGCTGGGGGGCCCCGGGGGGGGGGGAGGTTATGGTGGGGTTCCCCTGGCTGCCGTTACATCAGGTAGGCGGGGGGTTATGTGGGGTTCCCCTGGGCTGCCGTTACACAGGCTGGGGGGGGTTATGGTGGGGTTCCCGGCTGGCTGCCGTTACACAGGTAGGGGGGGATATATAGGTGGGGTTCCCCTGGTTCTGCCGTACAGACACAGGTACGGGGGGGGTTATGGCTGGCGCTTCCCCTGGCTGCCCGTTACACAGGTGGGGGGGGTTCATCGGTGGGGTTCCCCTGAGCTGCCGTCTCACACAGGATAGGGGGGGGTTATGGTTGGGGTTACCCCTGGCTGCCGTTACACAGGTAGGGGGGGGTTATGGTGGGGTTCCCCTGGCTGCCGTTACACAGGTAGGGGGGGGTTATGGTGGGGTTCCCCTGGCTGCCGTTACAGCAGGTGGGGGGGTTATGGTGGGTTCCCCTGGCTGCCGTTACACATGTAGGGGGGTTATGGTGGGGTTCCCCTGGCTGCCGTAAATAAGAATAAATACACAGGTGTGGGGGGAGATATGGTGGGGTTCCCCTGGCTGCCGTTACACAGGTGGGGGGGTTATGGTGGGGTTCCCTGGCTGGTAGAACCGTTACACAGGTAGGGTTATGGTGGGGTTCCCCTGGCTGCCGTTACACAGGTGGGTAGGGGGGGGTTATGGTGGGGTTCCCCTGGCTGCCGTTACACAGGTAGGGGGGGGTTATGGTGGGGTTCCCCTGGCTGCCGTTACACAGGTAGGGGGGTTATGGTGGGCGTTACACATTTAGTGGTGGGGTGTCCCTGGCTGCCGTTACACAGGTGGGGGGTTATGGTGGGGTTCCCTGGCTGCCGTTACACAGGTAGGGGGGGGGTTATGGTGGGGTTCCCCTGGCTGCCATTACACAGGTAGGGGGGGTTATGGTGGGGTTCCCCTGGCTGCCGTTACACAGGTAGGGGGGGGTTATGGTGGGGTTCCCCTGGCTGCCGTTACACAGGTAGGGGGGGGTTATGGTGGGGTTCCCCTGGCTGCCGTTACACGAGGGTGGGGGGTTATGGTGGGGTTCCCCTGGCTGCCGTTACACAGGTAGGGGGGGGTTATGGTGGGGTTCCCCTGGCTGCCGTTGACACACAGGTAGGGGGGGGTTATGGTGGGGTTCCCCTGGCTGCCGTTACACAGGTAGGGGGGGGTTATGGGTGGGGTTCCCCTGGCTGCCGTTACACAGGTAGGGGGGGGTTAGGTGGGGTTCCCTGGCTGCCGTTACACAGGTGGGTTCCCCTTGATAGATAGTGGTGGGGGTAATATGGTGGGGTTCCCCTGGCTGGGCCGTTACACAGGTTGGGGGGGTTATGGTGGGGTTCCATAAGTACACAGGTGGGAAGGGGGGTTTATGGTGGGGTTCCGGCTCTGGCTGCCGTTACACAGGTAGGGGGGGTTATGGTGGGGCTGCCGTTACACAGGTAGGGGGGGTTATGGTGGGGTTCCCTGCGCTGGGAACAAGTAGGAAAAGACAGTAGGGGGGTTATGGTGGGGTTTCCCTGGCTGCCGTTACACAGGTGGGGGGGTTATGGTGGACTGGGACACGACGGTTCCCAATACTGGCTGCCGTTACACAGTGGGGGGGGTTATGGTGGGGTTCGCCTGGCTGCCGTTACACAGGTGGTAGGGGGGGGTTATTCCCCTGGCTGCCGTTACACAGGTAGGGGGGGTTATGGTGGGGTTCCTCTGCCGTTAACACAGGTGGGGGGGTTATGGTGGGGTTCCCCTGGCTGCCGTTACACAGGTAGGGGGGGGTTATGTTCCTGGCTGCCGTTACACAGGTGGGTAGGGGGGGTTGTGGGGTTCCCCTGGCTGCCGTTACACAGGTGGGTAGGGGGGGGTTATGGTGGGGTTCCCCTGGCTGCCGTTACACAGGTAGGGGGGGTTATGGTGGGGTTCCCCTGGCTGCCGTTACACAGGTAGGGGGGGGTTATGGTGGGGTTCCCCTGGCTGCCGTTACACAGGTGGGGGGGTTATGGTGGGGTTCCCCTGGCTGCCGTTACACAGGTAGGGGGGGGTTATGGTGGGGTTCCCCTGGCTGCCGTTACACAGGTGGGTAGGGATGGTGGGGTTCCCCTGGCTGCCGTTACACAGGTGGGTAGGGGGGGGGTTATGGTGGGGTTCCCCTGGCTGCCGTTACACAGGTGGGGGGGGTTATGGTGGGGTTCCCCTGGCTGCCGTTACAGCAGGTGTGGGGGGGTTATGGTGGGGTTCCCCTGGCTGCCGTTAACAGGTAGGGGGGGTTATGGTGACCCTGGCTGCCGTTACACAGGTAGGGGGGGGTTATGGTGGGGTTCCCTGCTGTTCCGTTACACAGGTGTGGGGGGGTTATGGTGGGGTTCCCCTGGCTGCCGTTACACAGGTAGGGGGGGTTATGGTGGGGTTACACAGGTAGGGGGGGGTTATGGTGGGGTTCCCCTGGCTGCCGTTACACAGGTAGGGGGGTATGGTGGGGTTTACACAGGTGGGGGGTTTATTGGTGGGGTTCCCCTGGCTGCCGTTACAAGGTAGGGGGGGGTTATGGTGGGGTTCCCCTGGCTGCCGTTACACAGGTGGGTAGGGGGGGGTTATGGTGGGGTTCCCCTGGCTGCCGTTACACAGGTAGGGGGGGGTTATGGTGGGGTTCCCCTGGCTGCGTTACACAGGTAGGGGGGGTTATGGTGGGGTTCCCTGGCTGCCGTTACACAGGTAGGGGGGGGTTATGGTGGGGGGGTTTTTCCTGGCTGCCGTTACACAGGTACAGGGGGAGGTTATGGTGGGGTTCCCCTGGCTGCCGTTACACAGGTAGGGGGGGGTTAATGGTGGGGTTCCCCTGGCTGCCGTTACACAGGTGGGGGGGGTTATGGTGGGTCCCTGGCTGCACGTTACACAGGTAGGGGGGGGATATTATGGTGGGGTTCCTGGCTGCCGTTACACAGGTGGGTAGGGGGGGTTATGGTGGGGTTCCCCTGGCTGCCGTTACACAGGGTAGGGGGGGGTTATGGTGGTCCTGGCTGCCGTTACAACAGGTGGGTAGGGGGGGGTTAGGTGGGGTTCCCCTGGCTGCCGTTACACAGGTAGGGGGGGTTATGGTAGATACCCTGGCTGCCGTTACACAGGTAGAGGGGGGGTTATGGTGGGGTTCCCTGGCTGCCGTTACACAGGTAAGGGGGGGTTATGGTGGGTTCCCCTGGCTGCCGTTACACAGGTAGGGGGGTTATGGTGGGGTTCCCTGGCTGCCGTTACACAGGGGGGGGGGGTTATGGTGGGGTTCCCCTGGCTGCCGTTACAACAGGTAGGGGGGGGGGGTTATGGTGGGGTTCCCCTGGCTGCCGTTACACAGGTAGGGGGGGGTTATGGTGGGGTTCCCCTGGCTGCCGTTACACAGGTAGGGGGGGTTATGGTGGGGTTCCCCTGGCTGCCGTTACACAGGTAGGGGGGGGGTTATGGTGGGGTTCCCCTGGCTGCCGTTACACAGGGGTAGGGGGGCCGTTATGGGTTGGGGGTTCCCCTGGCTGCCGTTACACAGGTAGGGGGGGGTTATGGTGGGGTTCCCTGGCTGCCGTTACAACAGGTAGGGGGGGGGTTATGGTGGGGTTCCCCTGGCTGCCGTTACACAGGTAGGGGGGGGTTATGGTGGGGTTCCCCTGGCTGCCGTTACACAGGTAGGGGGGGGTTATGGTGGGGTTCCCCTGGCTGCCGTTACACAGGTGGGGGGGGTTATGGTGGGTTTCCCCTGGCTGCCGTTACACAGGTGTGGGGGGGTTATGGTGGGGTTCCCCTGGCTGCCGTTACACAGGTGGGGAGGGTTATGGTGGGGTTCCCCTGGCTGCCGTTACACCACGGTGGGTAAGGGGTGGGTTATGGTGGGGTCCCCTGGCTGCCGTTACACAGGTAGGGGGGGCTTATGGTGGGGTTCCCCTGGCTGCCGTTACACAGGAGGGGGGGTTATGGTGGGGTTCCCTGGCTGCCGTTACACAGGTAGGGGGGGGTTATGGTGGGGTTTCCCTGGCTGCCGTTACACAGGTGGGGGGGTTATGGTGGGGTTCCCCTGGCTGCCGGTTCAACAGTGGGGGGGTTATGGTGGGGTTCCCCTGGCTGCCGTTACACAGGTAGGGGGGGGTTATGGTGGGGTTCCCCTGGCTGCCGTTACACAGGTGGGTAGGGGGGTTATGGTGGGGTTCCCCTGCTGCCGTTACACAGGTGGGAAAGATTGTATATGGTGGGGTTCCCCTGGCTGCCGTTACACAGGTAGGGGGGGTTATGGTGGGGTTCCCCTGGCTGCCGTTACACAGGTGGGGGGGTTATGGTGGGTATTCCCCTGGCTGCCGTTACACAGGTGGGTAGGGGGGGTTATGGTGGGGTTCCCCTGGCTGCCGTTACACAGGTAGGGGGGGGTATGGTGGGGTTCCCCTGGCTGCCGTTACACAGGTAGGGGGGGGTTATGGTGGGGTTCCCTGGCTGCCGTTACACAGGTGGGTAGGGGGGGGTTATGGTGGGTTCCCTGGCTGCCGTTACACAGCGGTGGGTAGGGGGGGGTTATGGTGGGGTTCCCCTGGCTGCCGTTACACAGGTAGGGGGGTTATGGTGGGGTTCCCTTGGCTGCCGTTACACAGGTAGGGGGGGTTAATGGTGGGGTTCCCCTGGCTGCCGTTACACAGGTAGGGGAGAGAGGGTTATGGTGGGGTTCCCCTGGCTGCCGTTACACAGGTAGGGGGGGTTATGGTGGGGTTCCCCTGGCTGCCGTTACACAGGTAGGGGGGGTTATGGTGGGGTTCCCCTGGCTGCCGTTACACAGGTGGGTAGGGGGGGGTTATGGTGGGGTTCCTCTGGCTGCCGTTACACAGGTGGGTAGGGGGGGTTATGGTGGGTTCCCTGGACTGCCGTTACACAGGTAGGGGGGGTTATGGTGGGCAGCGTTCCCCTGGCTGCCGTTACACAGGTAGGGGGGGGTTATGGTGGGTTCCCCTGGCTGCCGTTACACAGGTAGGGGGTTATGGTGGGTTCCCCTGGCTGCCGTTACACAGGTGGGTAGGGGGGGGTTATGGTGGGGTTCCCTGGCTGCCGTTACACAGGTGGGTAGGGGGGGTTATGGTGGGGTTACCCTGGCTCCGTTACACAGGTGGGTAGGGGGGGTTATGGTGGGGTTCCCCTGGCTGCCGTTACACAGGTAGGGGGGGTTTATGGTGGGGTTCCCCTGGCTGCCGTTACACAGGTGTGGGGGGGTTATGGTGGGGTTCCCCTGGCTGCCGTTACACAGGTGTGGGGGGTTATGGTGGGGTTCCCTGGCTGCCGTTACACTAGGTAGGGGGGGTTATGGTGGGGTTCCCCTGGCTGCCGTTACACAGGTAGGTGGGGGGGATTATGGTGGGGTTCCCCTGGCTGCCGTTACACAGGTGGGTAGGGGGGGTTACTGGTGGGGTTCCCCTGGCTGCCGTTACACAGGTGTGGGGGGGTTATGGTGGGGTTCCCCTGGCTGCCGTTACACAGGTGTGGGGGGGTTATGGTGGGGTTCCCCTGGCTGCCGTTACACAGGTGGGGGGGGTTATGGTGGGGTTCCCCTGGCTGCCGTTACACAGGTGTGGGCGGGGTTATGGTGGGGTTCCCCTGGCTGCCGTTACACAGGTGGGGGGGGTTATGGTGGGGTTCCCCTTGCTGCCGTTACACAGGTGTGGGGGGTTATGGTGGGTTCCCGCTGGCTGCCGTTACACAGGTGGGGGGGGCTTATGGTGGGGTTCCCCTGGCTGCCGTTACACAGGTGGGGGGGGTTATGGTGGGGTTCCCCTGGCTGCCGTTACACAGGTAGGGGGGGTTATGGTGGGTTGCCCTTGCTGCCGTTACACAGGTGGGGGGGTTAATGGTGGGGTTCCCCTGGCTGCCGTTACACAGGTGGGGGGGGTTATGGTGGGGTTCCCCTTGCTGCCGTTACACAGGTGGGGGGTTAATGGTGGGGTTCCCCTGGCTGCCGTTACACAGGTAGGGGGGGTTATGGTGGGGTTCCCGGCCTGCCGTTACACAGGTAGGGGGGGTTATGGTGGGGTTCCCCCTGCTGCCGTTACACAGGTGGTAGGGGGGGTTATGGTGGGCGTTTCCCTGGCTGCCGTTACACAGGTAGGGGGGGGTTATGGTGGGGTTCCCCTGGCTGCCGTTACACAGGTAGGGGGGGGTATGGTGGGGTTCCCCTGGCTGCGTACCACAGGTAGGGGGGTTATGGGTGGGTTCCCTGGCTGCCGTTACACAGTAGGGGGGTTATGGTGGGGTTCCCCTGGCTGCCGTTACACAGGTGTGGGGGGGTTATGGTGGGGTTCCCCTGGCTGCCGTTACACAGGTAGGGGGGGGTTATGGTGGGGGTTCCCCTGGCTTGCCGTTACACAGGTAGGGGGGGGTTATGGTGGGGTTCCCTGGCTGCCGTTACACAGGTGGGGGGGTTATGGTGGGGTTCCCCTGGCTGCCGTTACACAGGTGGGGGGGTTATGGTGGGGTTCCCCTGGCTGCCGTTACACAGGTTAGGGGGGGGGGGGTTATGGTGGGGTTCCCCTGGCTGCCGTTACACAGGTAGGGGGGGGTTATGGTGGGGTTCCCCTGGCTGCCGTTTACAACAGGTAGGGGGGGGTTATGGTGGGGTTCCCCTGGCTGCCGTTACACAGGTGGGGGGGGGTTATGGTGGGGTTCCCCTGGCTGCCGTTACACAGGTTTTGTTCCCCTTTATTCAGGGTTTATAAGAACGCGGCGGAGCTGAGGGGCCTCCTGGATAAGGAGCTGATCTCGCCCGTATTGGGCTCAGCGAAAGAACCCGGCGCCGTCACCCCAGGGGAGCAAGAACCGCGGCCCGATCCCCTCCGGGTCCCACCCAGGGCCCCCCCAGCCCGGCCCCCCGCCTGGTGCGTAACCTGGAAACCCCCCCCCCCCAATTCTTACTTCCCACTCTCACCCATCTCTCTTTGTGTAGGACTGACCCACTTGGGCACCCCCCCTACGGAGCCGCAGACCTGGATCCCTTGGGGTAAGGTTCTGTTGGACCCATATCGGCTGCTGCTTCTCTGTCTCTACTACTCTCCTAAATCTGCCCTCTTCCTGCAGGGGGCACCCTGGGGGCATGATCTTCGATCCATTCCGGGGCCCACAGCCAAGAATTGACCCCCTACGGGGCCTCCCCCCTGGGGCAGTGCCACCCGGCGCCCGGTTCGACCCATTTGGTCCCATAGGTTCAGGCCGCCCAGGGTGAGTGTGGGGGCAATTGGGTATCTGTGCCTCTTACTGGGCCCCGGGGGTCAGTGACTGAATCTCTTGTCTCTCCGCAGGCCGGACCCCGACCATCTCCCGCCCCCCGGGTACGATGATATGTTCATGTGATCAGTAGCCACGCCTCTTTGCCCCTCTGCCCCGAGACTTTTGCACTATTCTCTTTATTGCCCCAGGACTGTATGTGTGAGATAGCGCCCCCTGTGCCCTTCCCAGAGTATTGCCCCTGCACCTCTGCCCCAGAACTGTATGTGTGAGATAACGCCCCCTGTGCCCTTCCCAGAGTATTGCCCCTGCACCTCTGCCCCAGAACTGTATGTGTGAGATAGCAGCGCCCCCTGTGCCCTTCCCAGAGTATTGCCCCTGCACCTCTGCCCCAGAACTGTATGTGTGAGATAGCGCCCCAGAAACAACTGTGCCCTTCCCAGATATCCCTCTGCCCCAGAACTGTATGTGTGAGATAGCAGCGCCCCTGTGCCCTTCCCAGAGTATTGCCCCTATCCCTCTGCCCCAGAACTGTATGTGTGAGTAGCAGCGCCCCCTGTCCCTTCCCAGGAGTATTGCCCCTATCCCTCTGCCCCAGGAACGTTCATGTGGTGAGATAGCAAGCGCCCCCTGAAGCCTTCCCAGGAGTATTGCCCCTATCCTCTGCCCCAGACTGTATGTGTGAGATAGCAGCGCCCCCTATGCCCTTCCCAGAGTATGCCCTATCTCTGCCCCAGGACTGTATGTGTGAGATAGCAGCGCCCCCTGTGCCCTTCCCAGAGTATTGCCCTATCCCTCTGCCCCAGAACTGTATGTGTGAGATAGCAGCGCCCCTGTGCCCTTCCAGAGTATTGCCCCTGTCCCTCTGCCCCAGAACTGTATGTGTGAGATAGCGCCCCCTGTGCCCTTCCAGAGTATTGCCCCTGCACCTCTGCCCCAGAACTGTATGTGTGAGATAGCAGCGCCCCTGTGCCCTTCCCAGAGTATTGCCCCTATCCCTCTGCCCCAGAACTGTAGTGTGAGATAGCAGCGCACCCTGTGCCCTTCCCAGAGTATGGCCTATCCTCTGGCCCACAGAACTGTATGTGATGAGATAGCAGCGCCCCCTGTTGCCCTTCCCAGAGTATGCCCCTATCCCTCTGCCCAGAACTGTATGTGTGAGGATAGAGCGCCCCCTGTGCCCTCCAAGAGTATTGCCCCTATCCCCTCGTGCCGCCAGAACCTGTATGTGATGAGATAGGCCCCCTTTGACCCTTCCCAGAAGTATGCCCCTATCCCTCTGCCCCAGCAACTGTATGTGTGAAGATAGCGCCGCCCCCTATGCCCCTCCCAGAGTATTGCCCCTATCCCTCTGCCCCCAGAACTGTATGTGTGATGATAGCAGCGCCCCCTGTGCCCTTCCCAGAGTATTGCCCCTATCCCTCTGCCCCAGAACTGTATGTGTGAGATAGCAGCGCCCCCTGTGCCCTTCCCAGAGTATTGCCCCCTATCCCTCTGCCCCAGGACTGTATGTGTGAGATAGCAGCGCCCCCTGTGCCCTTCCCAGAGTATTGCCCCTATCCCTCTGCCCCAGAACTGTATGTGTGAGATAGCAGCGCCCCTGTGCCACTTCCCAGAGTATTGCCCCTTCCTCTGCCCCAGGAACTGTATGTGTGAGATAGCAGCGCCCCCTGTGCCGCTTCCCAGAGTATTGCCCCTATCCCTCTGCCCCAGACTGTATGTGTGAGATAGCAAGCGCCCCCTGTGCCCTTCCAGAGTATTGCCCCTATCCCTCTGCCCCAGAACTGTATGTGAGATAGCAGCGCCCCCTGTGCCCTTCCCAGAGTATTGCCCCTATCCCTCTGCCCCAGAACTGTATGTGTAGATAGCAGCGCCCCCTGTGCCCTTCCCAGAGTATTGCCCCTATCCCTCTGCCCCAGAACTGTATGTGTGAGATAGCGCGCACCCCTGTGCCCTTCCAGAGTATTGCCCCTATCCTTGCCCCAGAACTGTATGTGTGAGATAGCGCCCCCTGTGCCCTTCCCAGAGTATTGCCCCTATCCCTCTGCCCCAGAACTGTATGTGTGAGATAGCAGCGCCCCCTGTGCCCTTCCCAGAGTATTGCCCCTATCCCTCTGCCCCAGAAACTGTATGTGTGAGATAGCAGCGCCCCCTGTGCCCTTCCCAGAGTATTGCCCCTATCCCTCTGCCCCAGAACTGTATGTGTGAGATAGCAGCGCCCCTGTGCCCTTCCCAGAGTATTGCCCCTCACCTCTGCCCCAGAACTGTATGTGTGAGATAGCAGCGCCCCCCTGTGCCCTTCCCAGAAGTATTGCCCCTCATCCTCTGCCCAGAACTGGTATGTGTTGAGATAGCAGCGCCCACCTGTGCCCTTCCCAGAGTATTGCCCCTATCCCTCTGCCCCAGAACTGTATGTGTGAGATAGCAGCGCCCCCTGTGCCCTTCCCAGAGTATTGCCCCTATCCCTCTGCCCCAGGACTGTATGTGTGAGATAGCAGCGCCCCTGTGCCCTTCCCAGAGTATGCCCCTATCCCTCTGCCCCAGGAACTGTATGTGTGAGATAGCAGCCCCCTGTGCCCTTCCAGAGTATTGCCCCTATCCCTCTGCCCCAGAACTGTATGTGTGAGATAGCAGCGCCCCCCCTTCCCAGAGTATTGCCCCTATCCCTCTGCCCCAGAACTGTATGTGTGAGATAGCAGCGCCCCCTGTGCCCTTCCCAGAGTATTGCCCCTATCCCTCTGCCCCAGAACTGTATGTGTGAGATAGCGCCGCCCCGTGCCCTTCCCAGAGTATTGCCCCTATCCCTCTGCCCCAGAACTGTATGTGTGAGATAGCGCCCCCTGTGCCTTCCCAGAGTATTGCCCTATCCCTCTGCCCAGGACTGTATGTGTGAGATAGCAGCGCCCCTGTGCCCTTCCCAGAGTATTGCCCCTGCACCTCTGCCCCAGAACTGTATGTGTGAGATAGCAGCGCCCCCTGTGCCCTTCCCAGAGTATTGCCCCTATCCCTCTGCCCCAGAACTGTATGTGTGAGATAGCAGCGCCCCTTCCCAGAGTATTGCCCCTATCCCTCTGCCCCAGAACTGTATGTGTGAGATAGCAGCGCCCCCTATGCCCTTCCCAGAGTATTGCCCCTATCCCTCTGCCCCAGAACTGTATGTGTGAGATAGCAGCGCCCCCTGTGCCCTTCCCAGAGTATTGCCCCTATCCCTCTGCCCCAGAACTGTATGTGTGAGATAGCGCCCCCTGTGCCCTTCCCAGAGTATTGCCCCTATCCCTCTGCCCCAGAACTGTATGTGTGAGATAGCAGCGCCCCCTGTGCCCTTCCCAGAGTATTGCCCCTATCCCTCTGCCCCAGAACTGTATGTGTGAGATAGCAGCGCCCCCTATGCCCTTCCCAGAGTATTGCCCCTATCCCTCTGCCCCAGAACTGTATGTGTGAGATAGCGCCCCCTGTGCCCTTCCCAGAGTATTGCCCCTATCCCTCTGCCCCAGGACTGTATGTGTGAGATAGCAGCGCCCCCTGTGCCCTTCCCAGAGTATTGCCCCTGCACCTCTGCCCCAGAACTGTATGTGTGAGATAGCAGCGCCCCCTGTGCCCTTCCCAGAGTATTGCCCCTATCCCTCTGCCCCAGAAACTGTATGTGTGAGATAGCAGCGCCCCCTATGCCCTTCCCAGAGTATTGCCCCTATCCCTCTGCCCCAGAACTGTATGTGTGAGATAGCAGCGCCCCCTATGCCCTTCCCAGAGTATTGCCCCTATCCCTCTGCCCCAGAACTGTATGTGTGAGATAGCAGCGCCCCCTATGCCCTTCCCAGAGTATTGCCCCTATCCCTCTGCCCCAGAACTGTATGTGTGAGATAGCAGCGCCCCCTGTGCCCTTCCCAGAGTATTGCCCCTATCCCTCTGCCCCAGAACTGTATGTGTGAGATAGCGCCCCCCTGTGCCCTTCCCAGAGTATTGCCCCTATCCCTCTGCCCCAGAACTGTATGTGTGAGATAGCAGCGCCCCCTGTGCCCTTCCCAGAGTATTGCCCCTATCCCTCTGCCCCAGAACTGTATGTGTGAGATAGCAGCGCCCCCTATGCCCTTCCCAGAGTATTGCCCCTATCCCTCTGCCCCAGAACTGTATGTGTGAGATAGCAGCGCCCCCTATGCCCTTCCCAGAGTATTGCCCCTATCCCTCTGCCCCAGAACTGTATGTGTGAGATATCAGCGCCCCCTGTGCCCTTCCCAGAGCATTGCACCTTGGCCTGTGTGACACTGGACTCGGTTCTGAGTGTGAGCCTTTTGTACAGAAACTCCCAGCACCCAGTTGTGTTCTTTTCCTTTATTATAAATAAATACAGTGAGACACACAGAATCCTTGGCTAATCTCATGGGGGAGCGAGTAGCACCGAGCGCCGAGTTCCTAGGCACCGCCTCCAGCAGGGGGTTACGGGACAGGCACCGCCTCCAGCAGGGGGTTACGGGACAGGCACCGCCTCCGGCGGGGGGTTACGGGACGGGCACCGCCTCCGGCGGGGGGTTACGGGACGGGCACCGCCTCCGGCGGGGGGTTACGGGACGGGCACCGCCTCCGGCGGGGGGTTACGGGACGGGCACCGCCTCCGGCGGGGGGTTACGGGACGGGCACCGCCTCCGGCGGGGGGTTACGGGACGGGCACCGCCTCCGGCGGGGGGTTACGGGACGGGCACCGCCTCCAGCGGGGGGTTACGGGACAGTGGGGCAAATACAAATCCTATGACGGGGCAGAGACACTGGTATAATCAGTCAGAGGGGTTACTTGGCCTTGTCATGGGGGGGGGGGTGACATTTCATTGGTCAGTGCAGTATTAAAGGCAAAGTTAAATGTTAGTACATTATGGGATGCCCAGTTGTTTGCAACTTTTCATTTCTGTTTCCAGATGAGGGTCACTGACCCCGGCACCCAAATCCTTATCTTTCCTCTCATATTTATTCTCACCGCTGCCTGGTTGCAAGGGAAAACTGGACCCTAGCAACCGTATACAGCAGCTGGAATTCCAGCCTGGGACATTATAAAACTGACCAATTGCAAATTGTCTCAGAATATCCCCGGCTGCGCCATAGTAACGGGCGGATCCGATTGGTGCCAGTGGGGCTTATTCTCCTACAGGGCAGCTCCGCGGAACGAGGGGCAGTTTAGTAGCAGAGCAGGGGGTTGGCCGTTTGGGCACATTCCCAGCATCCTTCACTCACACCCCTCCCCCCTTATGTACATTCAGAGAGCACCCTGGGAACAGCCTTTGGGCTACTGCGATTGGCTATAGAGCCCCAATATCCCCCAATAGGAACTAGAATAGCTATTAAAGGGGAAGTTCAGTTCTTGGGTCAGTGCCGTTACTGCTGATGTCACAATGAGCATCGCCCCTATTGGCTGGCAATATGATTAACATTATGTAAACGAGGTAAGAAGGGGCGGGGCAAGTGCAGTTGCCGGAAATATGAAGAAATTCATTGGCAGATTCTGATTTCAGCACCCGGACTGTATAGATGGTTGAACTTCCCCTTTAATAGTGCAGATCCGGTGCAATACTGCCCCCTATGTACGGGGCAAATGTGAGGGTCCGTGGCTACAGTGCCACTGCCTGGGGCAGATCCAGCGCCGGTGCAATACTGCCCCCTATGTACGGGGCAAATGTGAGGGTCTGTGGCTACAGTGCCACTGCCTGGGGCAGATCCAGCGCCGGTGCAATACTGCCCCCTATGTACGGGGCAAATGTGAGGGTCTGTGGCTACAGTGCCACTGCCTGGGGCAGATCCGGTGCAATACTGCCCCCTATGTACGGGGCAAATGTGAGGGTCCGTGGCTACAGTGCCACTGCCTGGGGCAGATCCGGTGCAATACTGCCCCCTATGTACGGGGCAAATGTGAGGGTCCGTGGCTACAGTGCCACTGCCTGGGGCAGATCCAGCGCCGGTGCAATACTGCCCCCTATGTACGGGGCAAATGTGAGGGTCCGTGGCTACAGTGCCACTGCCTGGGGCAGATCCGGTGCAATACTGCCCCCTATGTACGGGGCAAATGTGAGGGTCCGTGGCTACAGTGCCACTGCCTGGGGCAGATCCAGCGCCGGTGCAATACTGCCCCCTATGTACGGGGCAAATGTGAGGGTCCGTGGCTACAGTGCCACTGCCTGGGGCAGATCCAGCCTTAGTAATGCCCCCTGTGGGCACACGTGCCGGACATGTTGGGTAGAAGCAGCCTGCGCCCCGTATCCAGCAGGTACTAAGGTTGGTCTGTTGCCCCGTTGGGGGGCAGAAGCTCGTGCTCCACCAGTACTTGCCCCCCGTCCGACGCCAGGGGCCGCATGCGCAGGTTCAAGGAGCCGTAGGTTTTCCTGGGCCCCCGGGCGGCGGGGAATTGTTTCCGATGGTAAAGTTCCCCTTTGCAGATGGAGACCATGAGCAGCAGGGAGAGCAGGGTGCCCCCCAGGGTGAGCAGCCCCAGGCCGGCAATGATGCACCTATCCAGGTGGGTGCCCAAGCGGGCATAGTAATGCTCCAGCCGCTCCATCTCGCGGGCACTCACAGTCTCGGGGCTCACCCGCACCTCCCG
The DNA here is from genome assembly GCF_000004195.4 of Xenopus tropicalis. Classification (NCBI taxonomy): domain Eukaryota; kingdom Metazoa; phylum Chordata; class Amphibia; order Anura; family Pipidae; genus Xenopus; species Xenopus tropicalis. Next base: position 708,084 of record NC_030686.2, read on the forward strand.
GGGGATCATGTAAGCCACGCCCACTAGGATTATACCACTGACCAATAGGATGAGGGAGCAGATGAACCCATAATCTACAGAATGGGGGGGTGCCGGGGGGGCCTGACTGTCCTCTGAGTGAGGAGATGTATCGCCTGTGCCCAGATGCCCCCTCGGCTCGGGCCGGCTCTCGTGGAGATGCCCCAAATCATCTTCACAGGCGGAGTCTGCGGGTTCCTCGTAGGCGGGGTTCTCGAATCCTCTGCTTTCCTCCCCAGGGGGCGCCCTGATTCCATGCCCGGCGGGCACCGTCCTCAGCTCTAGGGACTCTGCATGATCCATTGGCTGAACATTCTGTGCCCAGGGCAGCACATGGCACGGGAGCTGGGGGCAAACGAGAGAGATAGCGAGTAAGGGACAATGCCAGCTTGTGCCCCCCCTGCCTAATAATAACCCTGAGAGATAGCGGGTAAGGGCCAATGCCAGCTTGTGCCCCCCCTGCCTAATAATAACCCCGAGAGATAGCGGGTAAGGGCCAATGCCAGCTTGTGCCCCCCCCGCCTAATAATAACCCTGAGAGATAGCGGGTAAGGGCCAATGCCAGCTTGTGCCCCCCCTGCCTAATAATAACCCCGAGAGATAGCGGGTAAGGGACAATGCCAGCTTGTGCCCCCCCTGCCTAATAATAACCCTGAGAGATAGCGGGTAAGGGCCAATGCCAGTTTGTGCCCCCCCTGCCTAATAATAACCCTGAGAGATAGCGGGTAAGGGCCAATGCCAGCTTGTGCCCCCCCTGCCTAATAATAACCCCGAGAGATAGCGGGTAAGGGCCAATGCCAGTTAGTGCCCCCCTGCCTAATAATAACCCTGAGAGATAGCGAGTAAGGGACAATGCCAGTTTGTGCCCCCCCTGCCTAATAATAACCCTGAGAGATAGCGGGTAAGGGCCAATGCCAGTTTGTGCCCCCCTGCCTAATAATAACCCTGAGAGATAGCGGGTAAGGGCCAATGCCAGTTTGTGCCCCCCTGCCTAATAATAACCCTGAGAGATAGAGGGTAAGGGCCAATGCCAGCTTGTGCCCCCCTGCCTAATAATAACCCTGAGAGATAGCGGGTAAGGGCCAATGCCAGCTTGTGCCCCCCCTGCCTAATAATAACCCTGAGAGATAGCGGGTAAGGGCCAATGCCAGTTTGTGCCCCCCCACCTAATAATAACCCAGAGAGATAGCGGGTAACGGCCAATGCCAGCTTGTGCCCCCCCCCGCCTAATAACCCTGAGAGATAGCGGGTAAGGGCCAATGCCAGCTTGTGCCCCCCTGCCTAATAATAACCCTGAGAGATAGCGGGTAAGGGACAATGCCAGCTTGTGCCCCCCTGCCTAATAATAACCCTGAGAGATAGCGGGTAAGGGACAATGCCAGTTTGTGCCCCCCCTGCCTAATAATAACCCCGAGAGATAGTGGGTAAGGGCCAATGCCAGCTTGTGCCCCCCCTGCCTAATAATAACCCCGAGAGATAGTGGGTAAGGGACAATGCCAGTTTGTGCCCCCCCCTGCCTAATAATAACCCCGAGAGATAGTGGGTAAGGGCCAATGCCAGCTTGTGCCCCCCCTGCCTAATAATAACCCTGGCATGGCCCCCCACAAGCCTAATGATACCAGTACCTGCCCCCCTATAATAATATCCCTGGTACCTGCCCCCCTATAATAATATCCCCGGTACCTGCCCCCCTATAATAATATCCCCAGTACCTGTCCCCCTATAATAATATCCCCGGTACCTGCCCCCCTATAATAATATCCCCGGTACCTGCCCCCCTATAATAATAACCCCGGTACCTGCCCCCCTATAATAATAACCCCGGTACCTGCCCCCCTATAATAATATCCCCGGTACCTGCCCCCCTATAATAATATCCCCGGTACCTGCCCCCCTATAATAATATCCCCGGTACCTGCCCCCCTATAATAATATCCCCGGTACCTGCCCCCCTATAATAATATCCCCGGTACCTGCCCCCCTATAATAATATCCCCGGTACCTGCCCCCTATAATAATAACCCCGGTACCTGCCCCCCTATAATAATATCCCCGGTACCTGCCCCCCTATAATAATATCCCCGGTACCTGCCCCCCTATAATAATATCCCCGGTACCTGCCCCCCTATAATAATATCCCCGGTACCTGCCCCCCTATAATAATATCCCCGGTACCTGCCCCCCTATAATAATATCCCCGGTACCTGCCCCCCTATAATAATAACCCCGGTACCTGCCCCCTATAATAATATCCCCGGTACCTGCCCCCCTATAATAATATCCCCGGTACCTGCCCCCCTATAATAATATCCCCGGTACCTGCCCCCTATAATAATATCCCCGGTACCTGCCCCCCTATAATAATATCCCCGGTACCTGCCCCCCTATAATAATATCCCCGGTACCTTCCCCCCTATAATAATATCCCCGGTACCTGCCCCCCTATAATAATGGAGACAATAATAACAGAGGGAGGGGTTTGGGCCCCGGTGTAACTGGGGGGGACAAACACAAGAATCACTCACGGACCCCCCAATACCTCACTCTCCTCTCCCTGCGATGCTTTGGGTTTGGCCCGAACCCCAGATCCGCCCGTCCGCACGGAAATCAGCAGCTACCGGGCCGGGACCGTCATCTGTATCGTCTGGGAGTCACTACAGCGCCACCTACCGGCCAATACACATACCTACTGATTCACTGGGAGCGCCACCTACCGGCCAATACACATACCTACTGATTCACTGGGAGCGCAGCGGGGTGTGAGCGCCACCTACCGGCCAATACACATACCTACTGATTCACTGGGAGCGCAGCGGGGTGTGAGCGCCACCTACCGGCCAATACACATACCTACTGATTCACTGGGAGCGCAGCGGGGTGTGAGCGCCACCTACCGGCCAATACACATACCTACTGATTCACTGGGAGCGCAGCAGGGTGTGAGCGCCACCTACCGGCCAATACACATACCTACTGATTCACTGGGAGCGCAGCAGGGTGTGAGCGCCACCTACCGGCCAATACACATACCTACTGATTCACTGGGAGCGCAGCAGGGTGTGAGCGCCACCTACCGGCCAATACACATACCTACTGATTCACTGGGAGCGCAGCAGGGTGTGAGCGCCACCTACCGGCCAATACACATACCTACTGATTCACTGGGAGCGCAGCAGGGTGTGAGCGCCACCTACCGGCCAATACACATACCTACTGATTCACTGGGAGCGCCACCTACCGGCCAATACACATACCTACTGATTCACTGGGAGCGCAGCAGGGTGTGAGCGCCACCTACCGGCTACTGGATGTTCCCACAAGGCAATGAGCCCAAACACAGTGTGAAAGCTACAAAGGCATTTATGGGGGGGGGGGCAGAATACTGTGGCACAGTCACACCCCCCCCCCCCCCGAATATCATGGAAATCTATGGGCTGATTTGCAGCAGTCTGTCCTTGCTCGGCAGCCGTCACATGGAACTGGGGGGAGTCTGTTTGGGCAGTGATTGGGCAGAAATACCCCCATCCAGGGCTATAGGGGGGCCTAGGGGCCACACTGTGTATTTTCTGTTCATCCAATAAACGGCTGAAATCCTGCTGTTCCCATAGGGCAGGGTATATATTAAAGGGGAGGTGCTACTGCGAGAGCCCAGCCAATGAGAAACTGAACCCCAAAGCATTAAGGGGGTTCCCAGACTTTTCCATATGAGCCCGAAGTGCGACCCATTTAGAACTGGGGCAGGGGGCGCCGCTCAGGACTGGGACCCGGACCGGACAGATCACTGTTGGGTTCTGGGTCGGACGGTTCTGCCCCTAAGTTTCATCTCCCCCCCTTAGTCTAGTGATCCAGTCTCAGAACTGGTTCTGGGGGGTCGCTGCCCCAGTTCTGCTAATATAGTATAAATGTTGGGAACATTTAGCAGAACTCGGGTTTGCGGTGCTGCAGCCCAAATGGAACACGACAGAACCAGAAACTTCATTTAAATGAGTATTTACAGCAAGTGTGTCGTCTGGGCCCCCCCAGTAAGGTTACAGGTATATAGAAACATTGGGGTAACAGTCACCCCGCTATAGTTCCAGGGGTACCCAGGGCACAAATAAGCACTCACCCCAAATCCCCCCCTAACTGGCCTTCAGGCTGGGCCCCCTTAGCCCATAACAAGGTTACAGATATATAGAAACATTGGGGTAACAGTCACCCCGCTATAGTTCCAGGGGTACCCAGGGCACAAATAAGCACTCACCCCAAATCCCCCCCTAACTGGCCTTCAGGCTGAGCCCCCTTAGCCCATAACAAGGTTACAGATATATAGAAACATTGGGGTAACAGTCACCCCGCTATAGTTCCAGGGGTACCCAGGGCACAAATAAGCACTCACCCCAAATCCCCCCCTAACTGGCCTTCAGGCTGAGCCCCCTTAGCCCATAACAAGGTTACAGATATATAGAAACATTGGGGTAACAGTCACCCCGCTATAGTTCCAGGGGTACCCAGGGCACAAATAAGCACTCACCCCAAATCCCCCCCTAACTGGCCTTCAGGCTGGGCCCCCTTAGCCCATAACAAGGTTACAGATATATAGAAACATTGGGGTAACAGTCACCCCGCTATAGTTCCAGGGGTACCCAGGGCACAAGCACTCACCCCAAATCCCCCCCCTAACTGGCCTTCAGGCTGGGCCCCCTTAGCCCATAACAAGGTTACAGATATATAGAAACATTGGGGTAACAGTCACCCCGCTATAGTTCCAGGGGTACCCAGGGCACAAATAAGCACCCCAAATCCCCCCTAACTGGCCTTCAGGCTGGGCCCCCTTAGCCCATTACAAGGTTACAGATATATAGAAACATTGGGGTAACAGTCACCCCGCTATAGTTCCAGGGGTACCCAGGGCACAAGCACTCACCCCAAATCCCCCCCTAACTGGCCTTCAGGCTGGGCCCCCTTAGCTCATAACAAGGTTACAGATATATAGAAACATTGGGGTAACAGTCACCCTGCTATAGTTCCAGGGGTACCCAGGGCACAAATAAGCACTCACCCCAAATCCCCCCCTAACTGGCCTTCAGGCTGGGCCCCCCTTAGCCCATAACAAGGTTACAGATATATAGAAACATTGGGGTAACAGTCACCCTGCTATAGTTCCAGGAGTACCCAGGGCACAAATAAGCACCCCAAATCCCCCCCTAACTGGCCTTCAGGCTGGGCCCCCTTAGCTCATAACAAGGTTACAGATATATAGAAACATTGGGGTAACAGTCACCCCGCTATAGTTCCAGGGGTACCCAGGGCACAAATAAGCACTCACCCCAAATCCCCCCTAACTGGCCTTCAGGCTGGGCCCCCTTAGCCCATAACAAGGTTACAGATATATAGAAACATTGGGGTAACAGTCACCCTGCTATAGTTCCAGGGGTACCCAGGGCACAAATAAGCACTCACCCCAAATCCCCCCTAACTGGCCTTCAGGCTGGGCCCCCTTAGCCCATAACAAGGTTACAGATATATAGAAACATTGGGGTAACAGTCACCCTGCTATAGTTCCAGGGGTACCCAGGGCACAAATAAGCACTCACCCCAAATCCCCCCTAACTGGCCTTCAGGCTGGGCCCCCTTAGCCCATAACAAGGTTACAGATATATAGAAACATTGGGGTAACAGTCACCCGCTATAGTTCCAGGGGTACCCAGGGCACAAATACTCACCCCAAATCCCCCCCTAACTGGCCTTCAGGCTGGGCCCCCTTAGCCCATAACAAGGTTACAGATATATAGAAACATTGGGGTAACAGTCACCCCACTATAGTTCCAGGGGTACCCAGGGCACAAATAAGCACTCACCCCAAATCCCCCCTAACTGGCCTTCAGGCTGGGCCCCCTTAGCCCATAACAAGGTTACAGATATATAGAAACATTGGGGTAACAGTCACCCCGCTATAGTTCCAGGGGTACCCAGGGCACAAATAAGCACCCCAAATCCCCCCCTAACTGGCCTTCAGGTTGGGCCCCCTTAGCCCATAACAAGGTTACAGATATATAGAAACATTGGGGTAACAGTCACCCCGCTATAGTTCCAGGGGTACCCAGGGCACAAATAAGCACTCACCCCAAATCCCCCCCTAACTGGCCTTCAGGCTGGGCCCCCTTAGCCCATAACAAGGTTACAGATATATAGAAACATTGGGGTAACAGTCACCCCGCTATAGTTCCAGGGGTACCCAGGGCACAAATAAGCACTCACCCCAAATCCCCCCCTAACTGGCCTTCAGGCTGGGCCCCCTTAGCCCATAACAAGGTTACAGATATATAGAAACATTGGGGTAACAGTCACCCCGCTATAGTTCCAGGGGTACCCAGGGCACAAATAAGCACTCACCCCAAATCCCCCCTAACTGGCCTTCAGGCTGGGCCCCCTTAGCCCATAACAAGGTTACAGATATATAGAAACATTGGGGTAACAGTCACCCCGCTATAGTTCCAGGGGTACCCAGGGCACAAATAAGCACTCACCCCAAATCCCCCCCTAACTGGCCTTCAGGCTGGGCCCCCTTAGCCCATAACAAGGTTACAGATATATAGAAACATTGGGGTAACAGTCACCCCGCTATAGTTCCAGGGGTACCCAGGGCACAAATAAGCACTCACCCCAAATCCCCCCTAACTGGCCTTCAGGCTGGGCCCCCTTAGCCCATAACAAGGTTACAGATATATAGAAACATTGGGGTAACAGTCACCCCGCTATAGTTCCAGGGGTACCCAGGGCACAAGCACTCACCCCAAATCCCCCCCTAACTGGCCTTCAGGCTGGGCCCCCTTAGCCCATAACAAGGTTACAGATATATAGAAACATTGGGGTAACAGTCACCCCGCTATAGTTCCAGGGGTACCCAGGGCACAAATAAGCACTCACCCCAAATCCCCCCCTAACTGGCCTTCAGGCTGGGCCCCCTTAGCCCATAACAAGGTTACAGATATATAGAAACATTGGGGTAACAGTCACCCCGCTATAGTTCCAGGGGTACCCAGGGCACAAATAAGCACTCACCCCAAATCCCCCCCTAACTGGCCTTCAGGCTGGGCCCCCTTAGCCCATAACAAGGTTACAGATATATAGAAACATTGGGGTAACAGTCACCCCGCTATAGTTCCAGGGGTACCCAGGGCACAAATAAGCACTCACCCCAAATCCCCCCTAACTGGCCTTCAGGCTGGGCCCCCTTAGCCCATAACAGGGTTACAGATATATAGAAACATTGGGGTAACAGTCACCCCGCTATAGTTCCAGGGGTACCCAGGGCACAAATAAGCACTCACCCCAAATCCCCCCTAACTGGCCTTCAGGCTGGGCCCCCTTAGCCCATAACAAGGTTACAGATATATAGAAACATTGGGGTGACAGTCACCCCGCTATAGTTCCAGGGGTACCCAGGGCACAAATAAGCACCCCAAATCCCCCCCTAACTGGCCTTCAGGCTGGGCCCCCTTAGCCCATAACAAGGTTACAGATATATAGAAACATTGGGGTAACAGTCACCCCGCTATAGTTCCAGGGGTACCCAGGGCACAAATAAGCACTCACCCCAAATCCCCCCCTAACTGGCCTTCAGGCTGGGCCCCCTTAGCCCATAACAAGGTTACAGATATATAGAAACATTGGGGTAACAGTCACCCCGCTATAGTTCCAGGGGTACCCAGGGCACAAATAAGCACTCACCCCAAATCCCCCCCTAACTGGCCTTCAGGCTGGGCCCCCTTAGCCCATAACAAGGTTACAGATATATAGAAACATTGGGGTAACAGTCACCCCGCTATAGTTCCAGGGGTACCCAGGGCACAAATAAGCACTCACCCCAAATCCCCCCCTAACTGGCCTTCAGGCTGGGCCCCCTTAGCCCATAACAAGGTTACAGATATATAGAAACATTGGGGTAACAGTCACCCTGCTATAGTTCCAGGGGTACCCAGGGCACAAATAAGCACTCACCCCAAATCCCCCCCTAACTGGCCTTCAGGCTGGGCCCCCTTAGCCCATAACAAGGTTACAGATATATAGAAACATTGGGGTAACAGTCACCCCGCTATAGTTCCAGGGGTACCCAGGGCACAAATAAGCACTCACCCCAAATCCCCCCCTAACTGGCCTTCAGGCTGGGCCCCCTTAGCCCATAACAAGGTTACAGATATATAGAAACATTGGGGTAACAGTCACCCCGCTATAGTTCCAGGGGTACCCAGGGCACAAATAAGCACTCACCCCAAATCCCCCCCTAACTGGCCTTCAGGCTGGGCCCCCTTAGCCCATAACAAGGTTACAGATATATAGAAACATTGGGGTAACAGTCACCCCGCTATAGTTCCAGGGGTACCCAGGGCACAAATAAGCACTCACCCCAAATCCCCCCCTAACTGGCCTTCAGGCTGGGCCCCCTTAGCCCATAACAAGGTTACAGATATATAGAAACATTGGGGTAACAGTCACCCCGCTATAGTTCCAGGGGTACCCAGGGCACAAATAAGCACTCACCCCAAATCCCCCCCTAACTGGCCTTCAGGCTGGGCCCCCTTAGCCCATAACATGGTTACAGATATATAGAAACATTGGGGTAACAGTCACCCCGCTATAGTTCCAGGGGTACCCAGGGCACAAATAAGCACTCACCCCAAATCCCCCCCTAACTGGCCTTCAGGCTGGGCCCCCTTAGCCCATAACAAGGTTACAGATATATAGAAACATTGGGGTAACAGTCACCCCGCTATAGTTCCAGGGGTACCCAGGGCACAAATAAGCACTCACCCCAAATCCCCCCCTAACTGGCCTTCAGGCTGGGCCCCCTTAGCCCATAACAAGGTTACAGATATATAGAAACATTGGGGTAACAGTCACCCCGCTATAGTTCCAGGGGTACCCAGGGCACAAATAAGCACTCACCCCAAATCCCCCCCTAACTGGCCTTCAGGCTGGGCCCCCTTAGCCCATAACATGGTTACAGATATATAGAAACATTGGGGTAACAGTCACCCCGCTATAGTTCCAGGGGTACCCAGGGCACAAATAAGCACCCCAAATCCCCCCCTAACTGGCCTTCAGGCTGGGCCCCCTTAGCCCATAACATGGTTACAGATATATAGAAACATTGGGGTAACAGTCACCCCGCTATAGTTCCAGGGGTACCCAGGGCACAAATAAGCACTCACCCCAAATCCCCCCCTAACTGGCCTTCAGGCTGGGCCCCCTTAGCCCATAACAAGGTTACAGATATATAGAAACATTGGGGTAACAGTCACCCCGCTATAGTTCCAGGGGTACCCAGGGCACAAATAAGCACTCACCCCAAATCCCCCCCTAACTGGCCTTCAGGCTGGGCCCCCTTAGCCCATAACAAGGTTACAGATATATAGAAACATTGGGGTAACAGTCACCCTGCTATAGTTCCAGGGGTACCCAGGGCACAAATAAGCACTCACCCCAAATCCCCCCCTAACTGGCCTTCAGGCTGGGCCCCCTTAGCCCATAACAAGGTTACAGATATATAGAAACATTGGGGTAACAGTCACCCCGCTATAGTTCCAGGGGTACCCAGGGCACAAATAAGCACTCACCCCAAATCCCCCCCTAACTGGCCTTCAGGCTGGGCCCCCTTAGCCCATAACAAGGTTACAGATATATAGAAACATTGGGGTAACAGTCACCCCGCTATAGTTCCAGGGGTACCCAGGGCACAAATAAGCACTCACCCCAAATCCCCCCCTAACTGGCCTTCAGGCTGGGCCCCCTTAGCCCATAACAAGGTTACAGATATATAGAAACATTGGGGTAACAGTCACCCCGCTATAGTTCCAGGGGTACCCAGGGCACAAATAAGCACTCACCCCAAATCCCCCCCTAACTGGCCTTCAGGCTGGGCCCCCTTAGCCCATAACAAGGTTACAGATATATAGAAACATTGGGGTAACAGTCACCCCGCTATAGTTCCAGGGGTACCCAGGGCACAAATAAGCACTCACCCCAAATCCCCCCCTAACTGGCCTTCAGGCTGGGCCCCCTTAGCCCATAACATGGTTACAGATATATAGAAACATTGGGGTAACAGTCACCCCGCTATAGTTCCAGGGGTACCCAGGGCACAAATAAGCACTCACCCCAAATCCCCCCCTAACTGGCCTTCAGGCTGGGCCCCCTTAGCCCATAACAAGGTTACAGATATATAGAAACATTGGGGTAACAGTCACCCCGCTATAGTTCCAGGGGTACCCAGGGCACAAATAAGCACTCACCCCAAATCCCCCCCTAACTGGCCTTCAGGCTGGGCCCCCTTAGCCCATAACAAGGTTACAGATATATAGAAACATTGGGGTAACAGTCACCCCGCTATAGTTCCAGGGGTACCCAGGGCACAAATAAGCACTCACCCCAAATCCCCCCCTAACTGGCCTTCAGGCTGGGCCCCCTTAGCCCATAACATGGTTACAGATATATAGAAACATTGGGGTAACAGTCACCCCGCTATAGTTCCAGGGGTACCCAGGGCACAAATAAGCACCCCAAATCCCCCCCTAACTGGCCTTCAGGCTGGGCCCCCTTAGCCCATAACATGGTTACAGATATATAGAAACATTGGGGTAACAGTCACCCCGCTATAGTTCCAGGGGTACCCAGGGCACAAATAAGCACTCACCCCAAATCCCCCCCTAACTGGCCTTCAGGCTGGGCCCCCTTAGCCCATAACAAGGTTACAGATATATAGAAACATTGGGGTAACAGTCACCCCACTATAGTTCCAGGGGTACCCAGGGCACAAATAAGCACTCACCCCAAATCCCCCCTAACTGGCCTTCAGGCTGGGCCCCCTTAGCCCATAACAAGGTTACAGATATATAGAAACATTGGGGTAACAGTCACCCCACTATAGTTCCAGGGGTACCCAGGGCACAAATAAGCACTCACCCCAAATCCCCCCCTAACTGGCCTTCAGGCTGGGCCCCCTTAGCCCATAACAAGGTTACAGATATATAGAAACATTGGGGTAACAGTCACCCCGCTATAGTTCCAGGGGTACCCAGGGCACAAATAAGCACTCACCCCAAATCCCCCCCTAACTGGCCTTCAGGCTGGGCCCCCTTAGCCCATAACAAGGTTACAGATATATAGAAACATTGGGGTAACAGTCACCCCGCTATAGTTCCAGGGGTACCCAGGGCACAAATAAGCACTCACCCCAAATCCCCCCCTAACTGGCCTTCAGGCTGGGCCCCCTTAGCCCATAACAAGGTTACAGATATATAGAAACATTGGGGTAACAGTCACCCCGCTATAGTTCCAGGGGTACCCAGGGCACAAATAAGCACTCACCCCAAACCCCCCCCTAACTGGCCTTCAGGCTGGGCCCCCTTAGCCCATAACAAGGTTACAGATATATAGAAACATTGGGGTAACAGTCACCCCGCTATAGTTCCAGGGGTACCCAGGGCACAAATAAGCATTCACCCCAAATCCCCCCCCTAACTGGCCTTCAGGCTGGGCCCCCTTAGCCCATAACAAGGTTACAGATATATAGAAACATTGGGGTAACAGTCACCCCGCTATAGTTCCAGGGGTACCCAGGGCACAAATAAGCACTCACCCCAAATCCCCTCTAACTGGCCCCCAGGGATAGTTGCCATGACAATATAAGTGATACATTGTTGCCCCAGTAACTAGACAAGAGCAGTTATGGGGGGGGGGGGGTACATGGGATGTAGTAGAACTATATCACTGCCGGTGCGACACTGTCGCTGTTTCTCAGTCGCGCAGAGCGATCCCTTTAAGTGCTGATCAGGTGACGTAGCGCCCCCCCCCACACTAGCCCCGCCCCCGGCCGGAGCCGCAGCGCATCATGCAGAGTTCCGCAGGTAACAGATCATTTGGGGGGGCTCTGTTTGGGGGGGAAGGGGCACTGACTGTGGGTCGGACTGGGGGGGCAGTGTGGGGGGGAGGGGCCGGGTAATTCCGGGGGCGGGGGGGGCACATGTGTGGGAGGGCGAGGCTACTGCATGCGGGTAGTGGGGGGCGGGGGGGGCTGTACCAGTGTAACGGGGGGGGGGGGGGGGGGGTATAAGGACTAATGGAAAGCCTGGAGGTTACAAGTTGGGGGGGGGGGTATAAGGACTAATGGAAAGCCTGGAGGTTACAAGTTGGGGGGAGTGGGGGGGGTATAAGGACTAATGGAAAGCCTGGAGGTTACAAGTTGGGGGGGGGGGTATAAGGACTAATGGAAAGCCTGGAGGTTACAAGTTGGGGGGAGTGGGGGCGGGGGGGGTATAAGGACTAATGGAAAGCCTGGAGGTTACAAGTTGGGGGGGGGGGGTATAAGGACTAATGGAAAGCCTGGAGGTTACAAGTTGGGGGGGGGGGGGTATAAGGACTAATGGAAAGCCTGGAGGTTACAAGTTGGGGGGAGTGGGGGCGGGGGGGGGTATAAGGACTAATGGAAAGCCTGGAGGTTACAAGTTGGGGGGGCTCTGCCTCAGTTCGTGCAAAGACTGATTCAGGGGGTGCAGGGATTGTCTCACTGATAACTGGGGGGGGGGGATATTTAAAGCTTTTGGGGGTTCAGTTGGTTGATTGGAAAACTGAGGTTGTTGCCCAAGTGCAATATATACTGTGAAAGTGGGAGGGTCTGGGAATTGGTTTGTGGGGAGGGGGGGGGGGTCTGTAGATTTAAACAGGGGGGGGTACAGGGGAGAGTTGGAGGCTATGGGTGGGGGTACAGAAGAGCTGACAGGCAGTTGGGGGGGTATATATGTATAGAGAAGAGCTGACAGGCAGTTGGGGGGTATATATGTATAGGGAAGAGCTGACAGGCAGTTGGGGGGTATATATGTATAGAGAAGAGCTGACAGGCAGTTGGGGGGGTATATATGTATAGAGAAGAGCTGACAGGCAGTTGGGGGGTATATATGTAAGAGGGTTGGGGGGGTATATATGTATAGAGAAGAGCTGACAGGCAGTTGGGGGGGTATATATGTATAGAGAAGAGCTGACAGGCAGTTGGGGGGGTATATATGTATAGAGAAGAGCTGACAGGCAGTTGGGGGGGTATATATGTATAGAGAAGAGCTGACAGGCAGTTGGGGGGTATATATGTATAGAGAAGAGCTGACAGGCAGTTGGGGGGGTATATATGTATAGAGAAGAGCTGACAGGCAGTTGGGGGGGTATATATGTATAGAGAAGAGCTGACAGGCAGTTGGGGGGGTATATATGTATAGAGAAGAGCTGACAGGCAGTTGGGGGGGGTATATATGTATAGAGAAGAGCTGACAGGCAGTTGGGGGGTATATATGTATAGAGAAGAGCTGACAGGCAGTTGGGGGGGTATATATGTATAGAGAAGAGCTGACAGGCAGTTGGGGGGGGGGGGTATATATGTATAGAGAAGAGCTGACAGGCAGTTGGGGGGGTATATATGTATAGAGAAGAGCTGACAGGCAGTTGGGGGGGTATATATGTATAGAGAAGAGCTGACAGGCAGTTGGGGGGTATATGTATAGAGAAGAGCTGACAGGCAGTTGGGGGGGTATATATGTATAGAGAAGAGCTGACAGGCAGTTGGGGGGGTATATATGTATAGAGAAGAGCTGACAGGCAGTTGGGGGGTATATATGTATAGAGAAGAGCTGACAGGCAGTTGGGGGGGGTATATATGTATAGAGAAGAGCTGACAGGCAGTTGGGGGGGGTATATATGTATAGAGAAGAGCTGACAGGCAGTTGGGGGGGTATATATGTATAGAGAAGAGCTGACAGGCAGTTGGGGGGGGGTATATATGTATAGAGAAGAGCTGACAGGCAGTTGGGGGGGTATATATGTATAGAGAAGAGCTGACAGGCAGTTGGGGGGGGGTATATATGTATAGAGAAGAGCTGACAGGCAGTTGGGGGGGTATATATGTATAGAGAAGAGCTGACAGGCAGTTGGGGGGGGGTATATATGTATAGAGAAGAGCTGACAGGCAGTTGGGGGGGTATATATGTATAGAGAAGAGCTGACAGGCAGTTGGGGGGGTTATATGTATAGAGAAGAGCTGACAGGCAGTTGGGGGGTATATATGTATAGAGAAGAGCTGACAGGCAGTTGGGGGGTATATATGTATAGAGAAGAGCTGACAGGCAGTTGGGGGGGTATATATGTATAGAGAAGAGCTGACAGGCAGTTGGGGGGGGGTATATATGTATAGAGAAGAGCTGACAGGCAGTTGGGGGGGTATTTAGAAGTGTGTGTTGCTGTGGGGGGGGGGGGGTGCTGATTAGGGATAGGGGCGCAAAGGAGATGGGGTGGTTTCCCATTGGGGGCTGGAGGTTTCTGCCCCCCCCCAGTAACAAGTGGCCCAGTAATTACCCCCCCCCCCCCAGTTACAAGGGGGTAATGGGATTTCTGGTTCTGGCGCTGAGATACAGGAGAACATTCCGTGACCTTTGGTTCCGCCATAAACCCCCCCCCCCAGTGAGTGTGGGCTCTCCCGTGCTTATCCGCTGCTCCTGAAGGTCACACAGCTGGCAGCTACCATTGTAACTAAGGGGGGGGTCACACAGCTGGCAGCTACCATTGTAACTAAGGGGGGGGTCACACAGCTGGCAGCTACCATTGTAACTAAGGGGGGGGTCACACAGCTGGCAGCTACCATTGTAACTAAGGGGGGGGTCACACAGCTGGCAGCTACCATTGTAACTAAGGGGGGGTCACACAGCTGGCAGCTACCATTGTAACTAAGGGGGGGGGTCACACAGCTAGCAGCTACCATTGTAACTAAGGGGGGGGTCACACAGCTAGCAGCTACCATTGTAACTAAGGGGGGGGTCACACAGCTGGCAGCTACCATTGTAACTAAGGGGGGGGTCACACAGCTGGCAGCTACCATTGTAACTAAGGGGGGGGTCACACAGCTGGCAGCTACCATTGTAACTAAGGGGGGGGGGAGAGATTTTCTCTCAAGGGCAAAGTCTCCCTGGGAAGATTTTCCGTTCGTGTGTGGGAGGGGCCGTGGCGCTGGGGCCCTGGTACTGGTACTGGTTCTGCGCTGTCACAGGATATGGGTCGGGTTCTGGTCCAGGCCGAGGATGGATGGGAGGCCGTAGCAGCTTGTGGTCCCAATTCAGCATCATCCTTGTTGCCATGGCAGCCGTTGTGTGACGGGCAGGGAGCCAGGCCTGTGAGTGTCGTACAGATGGGCCCGCCCCCTTATTCAGCTGCTGTGCCCACAGTGTGCCCGGTGCCAGCGCCGGTGCCCGTAACCAACAGAACTGTAACTGTGTTGGTGCAGGTCCCACGGGGCAGTTCTCATCTCTTGCCCCAATGCCCCGGGAGGCAGGGTTATGTGACCCCCGAACCTACCCTATTGCCCCTATGGGGCAGTGTATATAATTACCCCCGGCTATGGGGCAGTGTGTGTATATAATTACCCCGGCTATGGGGCAGTGTGTGTATATAATTACCCCGGCTATGGGGCAGTGTGTATAATTACCCCCGGCTATGGGGCAGTGTATATAATTACCCCGGCTATGGGGCAGTGTATATAATTACCCCCGGCTATGGGGCAGTGTGTGTATATAATTACCCCCGGCTATGGGGCAGTGTGTGTATATAATTACCCCGGCTATGGGGCAGTGTATATAATTACCCCGGCTATGGGGCAGTGTGTGTATATAATTACCCCGGCTATGGGGCAGTGTGTGTATATAATTACCCGGTATGGGGCAGTGTGTGTATATAATTACCCCGGCTATGGGGCAGTGTATATAATTACCCCGGCTATGGGGCAGTGTATATAATTACCCCGGCTATGGGGCAGTGTATAATTACCCCCGGCTATGGGGCAGTGTGTGTATATAATTACCCCCGGCTATGGGGCAGTGTATATAATTACCCGCCGGCTATGGGGCAGTGTATATAATTACCCCGGCTATGGGGCAGTGTGTGTATATAATTACCCCGGCTATGGGGCAGTGTGTGTAATATAATTACCTGGCTATGGGGGCAGTGTATATAATTACCCCGGCTATGGGGCAGTGTGTGTATATAATTACCCCGCTATGGGGCAGTGTATATAATTACCCCCCGGCTATGGGGCAAGTGTATATAATTACCCCGGCTATGGGCAGTGTGTGTATATAATTACCCCGGCTTATGGGGCAGTGTATTATTACCCCGGCTATGGGGCAGTGTGTGTATATAATTACCCCGGCTATGGGGCAGTGTGTGTATATAATTACCCGGCTATGGGGCAGTGTATATAATTACCCCCGGCTATGGGGCAGTGTGTGTATATAATTACCCCGGCTATGGGGCAGTGTATATAATTACCCCGGCTATGGGGCAGTGTGTGTATATAATTACCCCGGCTATGGGGCAGTGTGTGTATATAATTACCCCCGGCTATGGGGCAGTGTATAATTACCCCGGCTATGGGGCAGTGTGTGTATATAATTATCCCCGGCTATGGGGCAGTGTGTGTATATAATTACCCCGGCTATGGGGCAGTGTGTGTATATAATTACCCCCGGCTATGGGGCAGTGTGTGTATATAATTACCCCGGCTATGGGGCAGTGTGTGTATATAATTACCCCGGCTATGGGGCAGTGTATATAATTACCCGGCTATGGGGCAGTGTGTGTATATAATTACCCCGGCTATGGGGCAGTGTGTGTATATAATTACCCGGCTATGCTATGGGGCAGTGTGTGTATATAATTACCCGGCTATGGGGCAGTGTGTGTATATATATAATACCCCGGCTAGTGGGGCAGGTGTGTGTATATAATTACCCCGGCTATGGGGCAGTGTGTGTATATAATTATCCGCCGGCCTATGGCGCAGTGTATATAATTACCCCCGGCTATGGGGCAGTGTATATAATTACCCCGCTTGGGGCAGTGTGTGTATATAATCTACCCCCCGGGCTATGGGGCAGTGTGTTGTATATAATTACCCCTGGCTATGGGGCAGTGTATATAATTACCCCCGGCTATGGGGCAGTGTGTGTATATAATTACCCCGGCTATGGGGCAGTGTATATAATTACCCCGGCTATGGGGCAGTGTATATAATTACCCCGGCTATGGGGCAGTGTATATAATTACCCCGGCTATGGGGCAGTGTGTGTATATAATTACCCCAACTTGCGCCTTGAGAAAGCTACATGCGAAACGCGCGTCGGCGTTTCACACACTTGACCTAGCAACTCCTGTGCCGTAGTAACAATTGGCGTTGTAGGCACAGGAATATTATCTTGATCTCCAGTTAAAATGTTTAAACCAGTAAATGTAGACTGGTGTCAGTTACCCTGGTTTTCAGCTAAACGTTTTTACCAGTAAATGTAGACTGGTGTTAGTTTTAAGGTATCCATCAGTCGTAATTGTGGATTAACTGGTTGTTCAAAATCTCGTGTGCCGAGGTAATACAAAGAGGTGTAGCTGGTTGCCGAGGTAATACATGAAAGTGTAGGCACCAGAAGTGTGCTCGGTAATAGAAGCGGGGGTTCGATTGGAAAATGATCAATTAATCCAAAGCACTCATTGTAGTTTATATTGTAAGAGTAGCAACTTTTTGTATTTAACCACATAAGCGCCGAAGACATCAGCAGCAAACATATAACTGTTAATATGTGAAATATTGAAGTAGGAATAGTCGTATTATCACTTAATTATTTGTAAAAATCCTAAGTTTTGAGGCAACATAAAGAGCTGTAAAAACCAGGACTCAGGCCCGAGAGGTGAATATATTAAGGGACCTTATTCCATTGGAGCCATGTGGCCGATATGCTGAATTCAGGCTGCCGGGATAACATATATATGTATAGGCATTAGGACCCTGTTTGAGCATAGAAACCGCTGTGGAATCTAGAATGACCGGAAGTACCCAATAGGGTTAACATCGCAAACATCAAAACGCCATAATAGCAACGTTAATACAAGCCGTGAGTTAAACTAAATGTCTTTAGAGGAAACAATAGAGGACATAGAAAGCGAATTAGCAAACCTTAGGTACTACATGCGCCGTCCAAGTAAGCAATGAGGGGAATTAATGTTGATAAGTGGCAAGTCTGATTGTAATATATGTGCCGCACAAGAAAGTTATAAATGGTTTATAATTCTCTGTGTAATATCTATTAGTGAACAAGCTAAATGGATAGGCGCTGAATTGTGTACCTGGCGGGTTTTCGATACTGAGGTAGCAAAAGTGAATACAACTCCTACTTATGTCCTACGGAATAATTTAACAAAGCTAATGGGAAGGCTAATACTACTCGGGTAAATACAGCTTTGATATACACTGTATTAAGTGAAGTGCGAATGTGATTGCCATCTCTTTGGGAGATCGAAGTAGTTAAGACAAATCCCGTTCTGATACGCGTCCCACAACATAGCATGATAAAGTAAACGCAAGTATATTACTCTTACCGGTCGGATGTTAAGGAAGCCAACATAACAAATTGCTCCTATATGCGCTATACTAATCTGCTATTATTACTCTTGCCGGCTTGATGTTAAGTGCTATACTAATCTGCCCAGCCATTCTGATTGAGCAAGTGGGGATATCATTGGTGTATATGCGGGATTTAATGGGAAAATAATCACACTTGCAGCTTCCGTTCACTTGTCAAGGAGGTCGAAATAATCACTGTTGTAATAGCCAATAACAGCGTGAACTGTTTAAAATATACAAGTTATTCTATTCAATACACAGATGTTGGGGGTTTGTCCCTCCTAGTAAGAGAGGTGAATTTTTCAGGCGCCTTGAGATGGGGAATTCTCTGCTGACTTGATGTTCGAACGTAGTCCAGAGGTGTCGCATTATTGGGTGGAGTACTGGGCTTTCGGCCAGGTGATTCACTGCTCTTACGTAATGAATACCATAATGATACTTACCAGTTTATATAGTGAACACTCCAATTGATCCTCAGTATAAAGCAAATGTGGATCAAATAAAGACATAACACATGACTGTGGAATAAATTTATTACACGGATGGTGAGATTATTTTCTACTCTCTATAAGGAACTTCCCCCTATCAATACTTACCGAAATCATTTAACCACGAATTGTTCTGTAAACTTCACAAAGTGCTCTGTGCAGATCAAAAACTTACCTGAATTATAAAGGTTGAGATTAGTTTACTTACCTGGGCATAAAAGCCACGACTCTCCTTTAGAAGCCATACAGGATTTTTCTGTGCAGACCAAATTATAGAATTGTTACAAATGTAACTAAACAATTACGACACTAAAGATACCTTATTAAGTAACAATTTCTAGGAGTGAAAGAGCTAGAATTGTAACAGTTTCAAGGTGTGATAGTGTACATTTTAAAATTTCTTTTCTTTTTCTTCCTATCCATTTTAAGTATTTTAATATCAAGAAGTAAAAGTTATATTTTAACCTAATAGGTGTGCCAGTCTTGTCTTTTTGTGTCTATAACACGATACAGTATATATAATTACCCCGGCTATGGGGCAGTGTATATAATTACCCCGGCTATGGGGCAGTGTATATAATTACCCCGGCTATGGGGCAGTGTATATAATTACCCCGCTAATGGGGCAGTGTGTGTATAATTACCCCGGATGTGGCAGTGTGTGTATAAATATAATGTATAAATTACCCCCGGCTATGGGGCAGTGTGGTATATAATTACCCCGTATAGGGCAGTGTGTGTATATAATTACCCCGGCTATGGGGCAGTGTGTGTAATATAATTACCCCGGCTATGGGCAGTGTATATAATTACCCCGGCTATGGGGCAGTGTGTGTTATAATAATTACCCCGGCTATGGGGCAGTGTGTGTATATATATTACCCCCGGCTATGGGGCAGTGTGTGTATATAATTACCCCGGCTATGGGGCAGGTGTATAAATTACCCCGGTATGGGGCAGTGTAATATATTACCCGGTATGGGGCAGTGTATATAATTCCGGCCCCGGCTATGGGCAGTGTGTGTATATAATTACCCCCGGCTATGGGCAGTGTGTGTATATAATTACCCTCCGGCTATGGGCAGTGTATATATTACCCCGGCTATGGGGCAGTGTGTGTATATAATTACCCCCGGCTATGGGGCATGGTGTGTATATAATTACCACCGGCTATGGGGCAGTGGGTGTATATACATTACCATCCGTAATGGGGCAGTGTATATAATTACCCCGGCTCTGGGGCAGTGTGTGTATATAATTACCCCGGCTATGGGGCAGTGTGTGTATATAATACTCGGCTAATGGCAGAGTGGTATCATAATACCCCGGCTATGGGGCAGTGTGTGTATATAATTACCCCCGCTATGGGGCAGTTTGTAATATAATTACCCCGGCTAATGGGGCAAAGTGTGTGTATATAATTACCCCCGGCTATGGCAGTGTGTTATATAATGACCCCGGCTATGGGCAGTTGTGTATAAAATTACCTTTTCCGCCCGGTCTATGGGCCAGTGTTGTATCATAATTCCCGGCCTAATGGGGCAGTGGTATATAATTACCACGCTATGGGCAGTGTTGTGGTATATAAATTACCCGGCTATAGGGCAGTGTGTGTATATAATTACCCCGGCTAGGGGCAGTGAATAAATTACCCCCGGCTATGGGGGCAAGTGGTGTATATCAATTATCCGAATATGGGGCGTGTGTGTATTATATTACCCCCCGGCTATGGCAGTGTATAAATTAAATTTACCACGGCTGATGGGCAGTGTGTGTCTATAATTACCCCCCGGCTATGGGGCAGTGTATATAATTACCCGGCTAATGGGGCAGTGTGTGTAATATAATTACCCCGGCTAATGGGGCAGTGTGGTGTATATAATTACACCCCGGCTATAGGGGCAGTGTGTGTATAGAAATTACCACCCCCCGCCCGCCTATGGGGCAGTGTGGTGTATATAATTACCTACCCGGCTATGGGCAGTGTATATAATTACCCCCGCTAATGGGCAGTGTGGTGTATATAATTACCGCCCGGCTATGGGCAGTGTGTGTATAATAATACCCCGCTATGGGGCAAGTGGTGTGTATATAATTACCACGGCTATGGGGGAGTGGTGTGTATATTAATTAACCCCCGGCTATGGGGCACAGTGTTATAATTACAACGCTATGGGCAAGTGTGTGTATATAATTACCCTGGCTATGGGGCAGTGTGTGTATTATTAATTTTAAAAACCCCTCCGATATGGGGCAGTGTGTGTATATAATTACCCCGGCTACTGGGGCAGTGATGTGTAATATAATACCCCCGCTATGGGGCAGTGTGTGTATAGTAATTTAACGACGGCTATGGGCAGTGTGTGTAAATGATAATTAGCCATGTCGGCCTCCGGCCTATGGGGCAGTGTGGTGTACTAAAATTACCCGGCTATGGGCAGTGTATATAATTACCCCGGCTATGGGGGCAGTGTGTGTATATAATTACCCAGGCTATGGGGCAGTGTGTGTATATAATTACACTCCGGCCTATGGGCGCAGTGTATATTAATTACCCCCGGCTATGGGGCAGTGTGTGTATATATATTACCCCGGCTATGGGCAGTGTGTGTATATAATTACCCCCGGCTATGCGGGGCAGTGTAATATAATACCATCGGCTATGGGGCAGTGTTGTGTATATAATTACCGCATGGGCACGTGTGTGTATATATTCCCCCGGCTATGGGGCAGTGTGTGTATATAATTACCACCCCCCCGGCTATGGGCAGTTGTATGTAATTACCCCCGCTATGGGGCAGTGTATAAATTACCCCCGGCTATGGGCAGTGTATATAATTCCCCCCCCCCCCCGCTATGGGCCGCAGTGTGGTCGTATATTACCTCCGGCTATGGGGCAAGTGTAATATAATTCCCACCGGATATGGGGCAGTGTGTGTAAATATAATGTACCCCGGCTTATGGGGCAGTGTATATAATTACCCGCTCGCCGGCTATGGGGCAGTGTGTGTAATATAATTTATACGCCCCGGCTATGGGGCAGTGTGGTATATAATTCCCCTCCGGCTATGGGCAGTGTGTGTATATAAGTTGACCCCGCTATGGGGGCAGTGTATATAATTACCCTGCCGACTATGGGCAGTGTGTGTATATAATTACCCCGGCTATGGGGCAGTGCTGGTATATAATTACCCGGTTATGGGCAGTGTATATAATTACCCCGGCTATGGGGCAGTGTGGTGGTATATAATTCCCTCCGGCTATGGGGCAGTGTATATAATTAACCTCGGCTATGGGCAGTGTGGTTATATAATTACCCTAGCCGGCTACTGGGGCAGTGTGTGTATATAAATTACCCCGCTATGGGGCAGTGTGTGTATATATATTAACCCCGGCTATGCGGCAGTGTGTGTATCATAATTCCTCCACCGGCTATGGGCAGTGTATATAATTACCCCGCTAATGGGGCGTGTGTGTTCTAATCCATCTCCCTGCTATGGGCACGTGTGTGTATATATCCCCCGCTATGGGGCAAGCTGCTCATATAATTACCCACTCCCGGCATGGGGGCAAGTGTATAGTAATTACCCCGGCTAGGGGGCAGTGTAATATAATTACCCCCTCCTCTTTAGGGGCAAGTGTTTGTATAATTACCCCGGCTAGGGGCAGTGTATATGAATTCCCCTCACGGCTAATTGGGGCAGTGTAGTGTAATAATTACCCCGGGCTATGGGGCAGTGTTGTATATAATCTACCCCCGCTAGGGGCAGTGTATATAATTAACCCGGCTATGGGGCATGTGGGTGTAATATAATTACCCCCGGCTATGGGCAGTGTGGTGTATATTAATTACCCCGGGCTATGGGGCAGTTGTGTTATATTACCGTCCCAGGCTAATGGGGCAAGTGTATATAATTACCCCGGCCTATGGGGCAGTGTGTGTATTAATAATTACCTTACCCGGCTATGGGCAGTGGTAAATATAATTACCCCGGCTATGGGGCAGTGTGTATATATAATTAACCCCCGGCTATGGGGCAGTGTATTAATAATTCCCCCTATGGGGCAGTGTGTGTATATAATTACCCCCGGCTATGGGGCAGTGTGTGTATATAAATTAAGCCCGCTATGGGGCAGTGTGTGTTATAATACCCCGGCTAATGGGGCAGTGTATATAATACCCCCCGCTATGGGGCAGTGGTGGCATAATAATTACCCCCTGGCTATGGGGCAGTGTTGTGTATATAATTACCCCGGGTATTGGGGCAGTGTGTGTATATAATCTACGCCCCGGCTATGGGGCAGTGTATATATTACCTCCGGCTATGGGGCAGTGTGTGTATATAATAACCACTCCGGCTATGGGGCAAGTGTGGTGATATAATTACCACCGGCTATGGGCAGTGTGTGTATAATATATTACCCCCGGCTATGGGCAGTGTGTGTATATAATTACCCCGGCTATGGGGCAGTGTGTGTATATAATTACCCCGGTATGGGGCAGTGTGTGTATATAATTACCCCGGCTATGGGGGCAAGTGTATATAATTACCCTCGGCTATGGGGCAGTTGTATAAATTACCCCCGGCTAGGGGCAGTTGTGTATATAATTACGCCCGGCTATGGGGCAGTGTGTGTATATAATTACCCCCCGGCTATGGGCATGTGTGTATAATCATTACCCGCGGCTTATGGGCAGTGTGTGTGATTATATATTACCCCCGCAGCACCCCCACGGCTATGGGGCAGTGGTAATATAATTACCCCCCGGCTATGGGGCAGTGTGTGTAAATAATTACCCCCCGCTATGGGGCCAGTGGTGGTGTATATAATTACCACCTCGCCGGCTATGGGCAGTGTTTGTAATATAATTACCGACTCACGGCTATTGGGGCAAGTGGGGTATATAAATTTCCTGTCTCTGTATCTTTGTAGGGGGAGCTCTGTGCCGCCCTCTGGTGCCCCCATGCTGTAGTGCCCCCATGTCGGTACCAGGAGGTAGAAGACCCTCAGCAGGATCCAGGAGGTACCACCCACCATTCTGCCCCAGGAAGATGCCCCAGTCACCCCTATTCCTTCTGCCACCAGGAGCCGCTACCTTTCCCAGTCACCCCACGCTGTTACCCCACTCTGACTGCCACCAGGGGGCACTTTCTTTCCCAATTCCACCTCCCCTTTCTCCCTTCCTCTCTCTGCCACTAGGTGGCGCCCATTGTCTGAATGCCTGTCTGGCACTGGGAGGCCCTGGGCCAATAATCCTTCTCTCTCCCACAATTCCAGGCGAGTCTCTCCCCCAGTATCAGTGCGGGACTCGTATGGGGCGTCCTCTGTCAGCAGCAGCACCTCGGGGTCCTACAGGGGGAGTGACAGCAGCCCCTCCTCCAGGTAACAATACTCCCCCGTGCCCCTCCTCCAGGTAACAATACTCCCCCGTGCCCCTCCTCCAGGTAACAATACTCCCGGCCCCTCCTCAGGTAACAAATACTCCCCCAGTGCCCCTCCTCCAGGTAACAATACTCCCCCGATGCCCTCGCTCCTCCAGGTAACAATACCCCCCGTCCCTCCTCGCAGGTAACAATACTCCCCGTCCCCTCCTCCAGGTAACAATACTCCCGTGCCCTCCCCAGGTAAACAATACTCCTCCCCCGTAGCCCCTCCTCCAAGGTAACAATACTCCCCCCGTGCCCCTCCCCAGTTACACATACTCCCCGTGCCCCTCTCCAGGTAACAATGCTCCCCGTGCCCCTCCCCAGGTAACAATACTCCCCCGTGCCCTCCCCAGGTAACAATACCCCGTGCCCCTCCTCCAGGTAACAATATCTCCCCCCGCGCCCTCTCCGGTAAATACTCCCCGTGCCGCTCCTCAGTAACAATACTCCCTCCGTGCCCCTCCTCCAGTACAATACTTCCGGCCCACTCCTCGCAGGTAACGCGTATCTCCCCCGTGCCCGCTCCTCCAGTAACAATACTCCCCCGTGCCCCTTCTCGCAGGTAACAATACGTCCCCGTCCCCACGCTCTCAGGTTAAACGACTCCCACCGTGCCCTCCTCGAGTAAAATACTTCCCCCCGTGCCCTCCTCCAGGGTAACCGTACTCCCCCCGTGCCCCTCCTCCAGGTAACAATACTCCCCGTGCCCCTCCTCCAGGTAACAATACTCCCCCGTGCCCCTCCTCCAGGTAACAATACCCCTCCGTCCCCTCCTGCCAGGTAACAGTACTCCCCCGTGCCCCTCCCGCTTTAGTTCCAGGGGTACCCAAGGACAACAAATAAGGCACTCCGCCCAAATCCCCCTAACTGGCCTTCAGGCTGGGCCCCCTTAGCCCATAACAAGGTTACAGAATATAAAGAAACATTGGGGTAACAGTCACCCCGCTAATAGTTCCAGGGGTACCCAGGGGCACAATTAAGCACCCCAAAATCCCCCCCTAACTGGCCTTCAGGCTGGGCCCCTTAGCCCATAAAGGTTACAGATATATAGAAACATTGGGGTAACAGTCACCCCACTATAGTTCCAGGGGTACCCAGGGCACAAATAAGCACTCACCAAATCCCCCCCTAACTGGCCTTCAGGCTGGGCCCCCTTAGCCCATAACAAGGTTACAGATATATTAGAAAATTGGGGTACAAGTCACCCCGCTATAGTTCACAGGGGTAATCCCAGGGCACAAAATAAAGCACTCACCCACCAAATCCCCCCTAACTGGCCCCCAGGCTGGGCCCCCTTAGCCCATAACGGTTACAGATATATAGAACATTGGGGTAACAGTCACCCGCTATAGTTCCAGGGGTACCCAGGGCACAAATAAGCACATCACCCCAAATCCCCCCCCTAACTGGCCTTCAGGCTGGGCCCTTAGCCCATAACAAGGTTTACAGAATATATAGAAACATGTGGGTAAACAGTCAACCCCGCTATAGTTCCAGGGGTACCCAGGGCACAAACATAAGCACTCAGTCCCAAATCCCCCCTAACTGGCCTCAGGGCTGGGCCCCTTAGCCCATAACAAGGTTACAGATATATAGAAACATTGGGGTAACAGTCACCCGCTATAGTTCCAGGGGTACCCAGGGCCACAATAAGCACCCCAAATCCCCCGCTAACTGGCCTTCAGGCTGGGGCCCCCTTAGCCCATAACAAGGTTACAGATATATAGAAACATTGGGGTAACAGTCACCCCGCTATAGTTCCAGGGGTACCCAGGGCACAAATAAGCACCCCAAATCCCCCCTAACTGGCCTTCAGGCTGGGCCCCTTAGCCCATAACAAGGTTACAGATATATAGAAACATTGGGGTAACAGTCACCCCCGCTATAGTTCCAGGGGTACCCAGGGCACAAATAAGCACTCACCCCAAATCCCCCCCTAACTGGCCTTCAGGCTGGGCCCCCTTAGCCCATAACAAGGTTACAGATATATAGAAACATTGGGGTAAACAGTCACCCCCGCTATAGTTCCAGGGGTACCCAGGGCACAAATAAGCACTCACCCCAAATCCCCCCCTAACTGGCCTTCAGGCTGGGCCCCCTTAGCCCATAACAAGGTTACAGATATATAGAAACATTGGGGTAACAGTCACCCCGCTATAGTTCCAGGGGTACCCAGGGCACAAATAAGCACTCACCCCAATCCCCCCCTAACTGGCCTTCAGGCTGGGCCCCCTTAGCCCATAACAAGGTTACAGATATATAGAAACATTGGGGTAACAGTCACCCCGCTATAGTTCCAGGGGTACCCAGGGCACAAATAAGCACTCACCCCAAATCCCCCCCTAACTGGCCTTCAGGCTGGGCCCCCTTAGCCCATAACAAGGTTACAGATATATAGAAACATTGGGGTAACAGTCACCACCGCTATACGTTCCAGGGGTACCCAGGGCACAAAGTAAACACCACCCCAAATCCCCCCCTAACTGGGCCTTCAGGCTGGGCCCCCTTAGCCCATAAACAAGGATTACCGATATATAGAAAACATTGGGGTAAACATCACCTCCGGCTGATACGTTCCGGGGTACCAGGGCACAAATAAACACTCACCCCAAATCCCCCCCTAACCTGGCCTTCAGGCTGGGCCCCCTTAGCCCATAACAAGGTTACAGATATATAGAAACATTGGGGTGACAGATGATTCTGTTCCCCCTGTCGCTGTCTCATGCCCCCCGTTTGCTCCCGCAGGCGCCCCACTAAGTACAGCCTTTGCAGTGAGAACCATGGGATCAAGCCCCCCACCCCGGAGCAGTACCTGACCCCCCTGCAGCAGAAGGAGGTGTGTATCAGGCACCTGCGGGCGCGGCTGAAGGACATGCAGGATGCGCTGCATGAGAGGTGAGTCTCTGAACCCCGTTATTCTGGGGGTGGGGGGGGGGGTTGGATTATTAGTTACAGAATTTGGAGTAACTTTCCACTCTCTTCCCCACCCCTAAATGTTCATCTCCATCCCCCCTTTTCTTCTTTTCCTACTCTCATGTCCCCCCCCCATGTTTCCCCCCATCCCCCCGTCTGTTCCCCCCTGTGTTTCCCCCTGTCCCCCCCGTGTTACCCCTGGGCCCCCCTCTGTTCCCCCCCGTGTTTCCCACCATCCCCCCCGTTACCCCCCTGTGTTTTCCCCCTGTCCCCCCCTGTTTTTCCCCCACCCCCCCTCTGTTCCCCCCATGTTTCCCCCCGTTCCCCCCTGTGTTTCCCCCTGTCCCCCCCGTGTTCCACCCTGGGCCCCCTCCTGTTCCCCCCCGTGTTTCCCACCATCCCCCCTGTTACCCCCCTGTGTTCCCCCTGTCCCCCCCGTTTTCCCCCACCCCCCTCTGTTCCCCCATGTTTCCCCCCGTTCCCCCCGTGTTTCCCCCTGTCCCCCCCTGTGTTTCCCCCTGTCCCCCCCCTGTGTTCCCCCTGTCCCCCCCTGTGTTCCCCCCGTCCCCCCTGTGTTCCCCCCGTCCCCCCTGTGTTCCCCCGTCCCCCCCTGTGTTTCCCCCTGTCCCCCCCTGTGTTCCCCCCGTCCCCCCTGTGTTCCCCCCGTCCCCCCTGTGTTCCCCCCGTCCCCCCTGTGTTCCCCCTGTCCCCCACTGTGTTCCCCCTGTCCCCCCCTGTGTTTCCCCCTGTCCCCCCCTGTGTTCCCCCTGTCCCCCCTGTGTTCCCCCTGTCCCCCCCTGTGTTCCCCCCGTCCCCCCCTGTGTTCCCCCCGTCCCCCCTGTGTTCCCCCGTCCCCCCTGTGTTTCCCCCGTCCCCCCCTGTGTTTCCCCTGTTCCTCCCCTGTGTTCCCCCTGTCCCCCCCTGTTCCCCCCTGTGTTCCCCCTGTTCCCCCCTGTGTTCCCCCTGTTCCCCCCCTGTGTTCCCCCTGTTCCCCCCCTGTTCCCCCCCTGTGTTCCCCCTGTTCCCCCCCCGTGTTCCCCCTGTTCCCCCCCGTGTTCCCCCTGTTCCCCCCCTGTGTTCCCCCTGTTCCCCCCCTGTGTTCCCCCTGTTCCCCCCTGTGTTTCCCCCGTCCCCCCCCTGTGTTCCCCCTGTTCCCCCCCTGTGTTTCCCCCTGTCCCCCCCTGTGTTCCCCGCGCCCCCCCCCCCCGTGTTTCCCCCCGGCCCCCCCCGTGTTTCCCCCCGTGTTTCCCCCCGTCCCCTGTGTTCCCCGCGCCCCCCCCCCCCTGTGTTTCCCCCCGGGCCCCCCCTGTGTTCCCCGCGCCCCCCCCTCCCTGTGTTTCCCCCGCGCCCCCCCCCGTGTTTCCCCCCGGGCCCCCCCACGTTAGGGACACGGAGGTGGACGAGCTGAGGTCCCAGCTGGGCCGGATGCAGGAGGATTGGATCGAGGAGGAATGTCACCGGGTTGAGGCGCAACTTGCCCTTAAGGCCGCTCAGCGGGAGATCCAGCAGCTCCGGGACGTTATGGATAATGTGAGGGGGCGCCTGGGGGAGAGCGATTTGGGGGTGCAGAAATACTTTGCCGACATTACGCTGCAGAACCGCAAGCTGGAGACGCTGCTGCAGAACATGGAACTGGCGCAGGATCCGCAGGGGACAGAGGGTGTCGGCTCCGCGGGGGAGTCGCCCGGCCGCTCCCTGACCCGAAGCTCCACCTACACGAAGCTGAGCGAGGCCCCCGCGGGGGAGCGCCACTCCCAGGCCGACAGCGGTTTTGCTGCTCCAGACGACAGCAGCGCCGTATCATCCGGTACCGAGTTCTGTCTGGGCGAGGGGCCCCTGTGTATGGGGGTTCAGCCGGCCCCCCTGTGTGCGGAAGCGGGGGTCCAGGCCAGCAGTGTTAGTGACTGTGGGGTACAGACGGATGTGGCGCCGGGGACCCCAGACCCAGATAACATTGCGGAGAAGGTTCTCCTGTCCCATTCGGCTGCTAATGATTCTACCCAGAACCCCCTGGGGCAGGGGGAAGGCGCAGTGACCTCTGACCCCTCCTGTGTTGTTCTGGTCACGGAGGGGGGCCCCGGGGAAGTGGGGGCAGAGGAGTCGCCCCCTCACAGCTACTGGAGCCGGCACTTTGTGGTGGACTTGCTGGCGGTGCTGGTGCCGGTGGTGCCCACAGTGGCCTGGTTGTGCCGCGCCCAGAGGCGCCAGGGGCAGCCGGTCTATAACATCAGTTCCCTGCTGCGCGGCTGCTGCTCCGTGGCGCTGCACTCTATTCGCAGGATCAGCTGCCGGCCGGCCAACCCTGACGGGCACTAGCCACGGACCCTGGGGGGCAGGTCGGGGGTCACTGAGGCACTGGGGGGGGCAATATGCAAGCACGCGCCAACCTCTCCAGGGCGCTTAGTGATCACATGACTTGTAAACCAATGGGAGTGGCCAGCGCCCTCGTGTGTGACACGCTCACTGCCGGCTCCCCATTGGCTGATTGTGCAACACACTCGCCGGCTCCCCATTGGCTGATTGTGCAACACACTCGCCGGCTCCCCATTGGCTGATTGTGCAACACACTCGCCGGCTCCCCATTGGCAAAGCCATAAATGCTGCTGCTACACGTGTGTTTGTGTCGCTTGTGTGTAACACACCTGCCCCCCCACCCATGGGAAGTACCCCCCCTGCCTTCCCACCTATTTATTTGCCTTTCCCTGCGGGACTAGGCCCCGCCCACCCCAGAGCACGAGTGTGTTGCACGTTGGTGTTGCACATGATTCTTGTGGGTGTCTCCCTTATACTGTCGCCGCCCACTCAGCTGAGTGTGAGCACACACCCCTAGCACCTCCATGGCTGCTCTCAGTGTGCCCGAGGTGTGAGTGGCTGGTACCACTGGCATTGCAGGAACTTGTCATTGGGCCTCACTCGCTCCTCAGTAGTACTCTGTACCCATCTGTCCTGCCGCGGTGTGTGAGTAGGGGGCGTGTCAGTGCTGGGCATGTGACTGGGGGGCACTAGTGTGTGAGTAGGGGGCGTGTCAGTGCTGGGCATGTGACTGGGGGGCACTAGTGTGTGAGTAGGGGGCGTGTCAGTGCTGGGCATGTGACTGGGGGGCACTAGTGTGTGAGTAGGGGCGTGTCAGTGCTGGGCATGTGACTGGGGGGGCACTAGTGTGTGAGTAGGGGGCGTGTCAGTGCTGGGCATGTGACTGGGGGGCACTAGTGTGTGAGTAGGGGGCGTGTCAGTGCTGGGCATGTGACTGGGGGGCAC
Source organism: Xenopus tropicalis (assembly GCF_000004195.4). Lineage (NCBI taxonomy): Eukaryota > Metazoa > Chordata > Amphibia > Anura > Pipidae > Xenopus > Xenopus tropicalis. The sequence goes on from NC_030686.2 coordinate 738,650, forward strand.
TAGTGTGTGAGTAGGGGGCGTGTCAGTGCTGGGCATGTGACTGGGGGGCACTAGTGTGTGAGTAGGGGGTGTGTCAGTGCTGGGCATGTGACTGGGGGGGCACTAGTGTGTGAGTAGGGGGCGTGTCAGTGCTGGGCATGTGACTGGGGGGCACTAGTGTGTGAGTAGGGGGCGTGTCAGTGCTGGGCATGTGACTGGGGGGCACTAGTGTGTGAGTAGGGGGCGTGTCAGTGCTGGGCATGTGACTGGGGGGCACTAGTGTGTGAGTAGGGGGCGTGTCAGTGCTGGGCATGTGACTGGGGGGCACTAGTGTGTGAGTAGGGGGCGTGTCAGTGCTGGGCATGTGACTGGGGGGGCACTAGTGTGTGAGTAGGGGGCGTGTCAGTGCTGGGCATGTGACTGGGGGGCACTAGTGTGTGAGTAGGGGGCGTGTCAGTGCTGGGCATGTGACTGGGGGGCACTAGTGTGTGAGTAGGGGGCGTGTCAGTGCTGGGCATGTGACTGGGGGGGCACTAGTGTGTGAGTAGGGGGCGTGTCAGTGCTGGGCATGTGACTGGGGGGCACTAGTGTGTGAGTAGGGGGCGTGTCAGTGCTGGGCATGTGACTGGGGGGGCACTAGTGTGTGAGTAGGGGGCGTGTCAGTGCTGGGCATGTGACTGGGGGGCACTAGTGTGTGAGTAGGGGGCGTGTCAGTGCTGGGCATGTGACTGGGGGGCACTAGTGTGTGAGTAGGGGGCGTGTCAGTGCTGGGCATGTGACTGGGGGGCACTAGTGTGTGAGTAGGGGGCGTGTCAGTGCTGGGCATGTGACTGGGGGGCACTAGTGTGTGAGTAGGGGGCGTGTGTGGGTAGGAGGGCACATTCAGTTAACCCCTCCCTTGCTGTGGGTGGAGTATCTGTGCTGCACTGTTGGGGGAGGGGCCACTCGGGGGGGGGGGGGGCCATAATCCTGTGAGCCTGTCAGTCCGTGTCCCCAGTTGTCACGTTTGTAGCACTTACACGTTTATTTGCACTTTCCCCGCCCCACAGGCACATATAGGGTTAATATAGAGATATATATATATAGAGACTGGGGGGGGGGGGGATCTATTTTTACTGCTGCTTTGTCTCTGCTTCTGTCCTGCTGATTGTATTAAACTGGCCTGAGCCACATTACCCATCAGCCTCTCCTGGCCCTTTGCTTCTGCTCTTGCTACTGATGCCCAGGAGGGAAGGAATGGTACCGGTGTGTAGGGTCCCGGTACCAATGTGTAGGGTCCCGGTACCAATGTGTAGGGTCCCGGTGCCGATGTGTAGGGTTCTGGTGCCGATGTGTAGGGTCCTGGTACCAATATGTAGGGTCCCGGTACCAATGTGTAGGGTCCTGATACCAATATGTAGGGTCCCGGTACCGATGTGTAGGGTCCCGGTACCAATATGTAGGGTCCCGGTACCGATGTGTAGGGTCCCGGTACCAATGTGTAGGGTCCCGGTACCAATGTGTAGGGTCCCGGTACCGATGTGTAGGGTCCCGGTACCGATATGTAGGGTCCCGGTACCGATGTGTAGGGTCCCGGTACCAATGTGTAGGGTCCCGGTACCCATGTGTAGGGTCCCGGTACCCATGTGTAGGGTCCCGGTGCCGATGTGTAGGGTCCCGGTACCAATGTGTAGGGTCCTGATACCGATGTGTAGGGTCCCGGTACCAATGTGTAGGGTCCTGATACCGATGCGATGTGTAGGGTCCCGGTACCGATGCGATGTGTAGGGTCCCGGTACCAATGTGTAGGGTCCCGGTACCAATGCGTAGGGTCCCGGTACCAATGTGTAGGGTCCCGGTACCAATGCGTAGGGTCCCGGTACCAATGCGTAGGGTCCCGATACCGATGCGATGTGTAGGGTCCCGGTGCCGACGTGTAGGGTCCCGGTGCTGACGTGTAGGGTCCTGGTACCAATATGTAGGGTCCCGGTACCAATATGTAGGGTCCCGGTGCTGATGTGTAGGGTCCTGGTACCAATATGTAGGGTCCCGGTACCAATATGTAGGGTCCCGGTGCTGACGTGTAGGGTCCTGGTACCAATATGTAGGGTCCCGGTACCAATATGTAGGGTCCCGGTGCTGATGTGTAGGGTCCTGGTACCAATATGTAGGGTCCCGGTGCTGATGTGTAGGGTCCTGGTACCAATATGTAGGGTCCCGGTGCCGACGTGTAGGGTCCCGGTACCAATATGTAGGGTCCCGGTGCCGATGTGTAGGGTCCCGGTGCCGATGTGTAGGGTCCCGGTGCCGATGTGTAGGGTCCCGGTGCCGATGTGTAGGGTCCCGGTGCCGATGTGTAGGGTCCCGGTGCCGATGTGTAGGGTCCCGGTACCAATATGTAGGGTCCCGGTGCTGATGTGTAGGGTCCCGGTGCCGATGTGTAGGGTCCCGGTGCCGATATGTAGGGTCCCGGTACCAATATGTAGGGTCCCGGTGCCGATGTGTAGGGTCCTGGTACCAGTGTAGGGTTCTGCCACCCAAATAAATGAGTTTTCCTGCATCTCAGTCTAATGCACTGTTTCCTTTCTGGCAGCGCAGCAGTTTAGCCTCACTTTATGGCAGTGATACAGTAGCAGTGCTCAGGATCAGAAGTCTGGTATCTGGTAGTCTGGTATCCCAGTAGCACTGCTGCCTGGAGAAGCCTGTGACTGAAACCTGAAATACTGACGTGTGGGGAAGGGAATCGGGTCGCACATTGCCGCTATGTGGGGGGCAGGGAGGCCCTAGTGTTAGGACCATTAATATCAGCCTGCTGCTGTTAAATACAGATAATGGGGGTACCCTAATACCGAGCCTTAATATGCACATTGGAATAGTTCCCAGCATCCTCCATACAGCCATAAGCTCTCACAGCTGCACTGAGTCCTCTATCAAAGGAAACAGGATTTCTTTTCTTCTTTTGTGTCACATGTTCTTCTGTGTCAGACTTCCTGCTCCGAGAAATATCCTTCAGGGCACGAGCATGCTCAGTTAGCCCCTCTCCCCCTCCCATCAGAAATTACTCCCCCTCCCAACTCTGTATAACCTGAGCTACCGGCAGCCTGAGCTGCAGCAGGAAGCTACTGAGACCGAGCTAAAATGGCAGCTACAAACAGAGGGAGCCCCTAGGGCTGTTACTCGGGCAGGTAAATCCTATTGGCCAATGGGCTCCCATAGACTGAATACCCCGCCTTTATTGGCATCTCAGGATCAGGTGATTAGAACCTCCCAATCCCTGGACTCGAGTAGTGGGCGCTGGGGGCGGGGCTCTTCCATCACTAGATGCTCTGCCCCCCCATATACACTCACGAATAGGACTATTAATGCAATTATCTAATCGACCAATCACACGGCAGTTGCTTCAGTGCATTTAGGGGTGTGGCCAAGACAATCTCCTGCACCCCAAACTGAGTGTCAGATTGGGAAAGGGGATTTAAAGGAGACACACCCTATAACAATGAATGTACCAGGGAATTATACTCCTCTATCTATTGAACCATTGTGCTTAAAAATGTTGTGTTTCTGACCCAAACCCCACTCGCCCCGCCCATCTGTGCCACTTCCTGCCGCCTCCTATCCCCCCAAACCCCACTCGCCCCGCCCATCTGTGCCACTTCCTGCCGCCTCCTTTCCCCCCAAACCCCACTCGCCCCGCCCATCTGTGCCACTTCCTGCCGCCTCCTTTCCCCCCAAACCCCACTCGCCCCGCCCATCTGTGCCACTTCCTGCCGCCTCCTTTCCCCCCAAACCCCACTCGCCCCGCCCATCTGTGCCACTTCCTGCCGCCTCCTTTCCCCCCAAACCCCACTAGCCCCGCCCATCTGTGCCACTTCCTGCCGCCTCCTTTCCCCCCAAACCCCACTCGCCCCGCCCATCTGTGCCACTTCCTGCCGCCTCCTATGCCCCCAAACCCCACTAGTCCCGCCCATCTGTGCCACTTCCTGCCGCCTCCTTTCCCCCCAAACCCCACTCACCCCGCCCATCTGTGCCACTTCCTGCCGCCTCCTTTCCCCCCAAACCCCACTAGCCCCGCCCATCTGTTCCACTTCCTGCCACCTCCTTTCCCCCCAAACCCCACTCGCCCCGCCCATCTGTGCCACTTCCTGCCGCCTCCTATGCCCCCAAACCCCACTCGCCCCACCCATCTGTGCCACTTCCTGCCGCCTCCTTTCCCCCCAAACCCCACTAGTCCCGCCCATCTGTGCCACTTCCTGCCGCCTCCTTTCCCCCCAAACCCCACTAACCCCGCCCATCTGTGCCACTTCCTGCCGCCTCCTTTCCCCCCAAACCCCACTAGCCCCGCCCATCTGTTCCACTTCCTGCCGCCTCCTTTCCCCCCAAACCCCACTAGCCCCGCCCATCTGTTCCACTTCCTGCCGCCTCCTTTCCCCCCAAACCCCACTAGCCCCGCACATCTGTTCCACTTCCTGCCGCCTCCTTTCCCCCCAAACCCCACTAGCCCCGCCCATCTGTGCCACTTCCTGCCGCCTCCTTTCCCCCAAACCCCACTAGCCCCGCCCATCTGTGCCACTTCCTGCCGCCTCCTTTCCCCCCAAACCCCACTCGCCCCGCCCATCTGTGCCACTTCCTGCCGCCTCCTTTCCCCCCAAACCCCACTCGCCCCGCCCATCTGTGCCACTTCCTGCCGCCTCCTTTCCCCCAAACCCCACTCGCCCCGCCCATCTGTGCCACTTCCTGCCGCCTCCTTTCCCCCCAAACCCCACTCGCCCCGCCCATCTGTGCCACGTCCTGCCGCCTCCTTTCCCCCCAAACCCCACTAGCCCCGCCCATCTGTGCCACGTCCTGCCGCCTCCTTTCCCCCCAAACCCCACTAGCCCCGCCCATCTGTGCCACGTCCTGCCGCCTCCTTTCCCCCCAAACCCCACTAGCCCCGCCCATCTGTTCCACTTCCTGCCGCCTCCTTTCCCCCCAAACCCCACTAGCCCCGCCCATCTGTGCCACTTCCTGCCGCCTCCTTTCCCCCCAAACCCCACTAGCCCCGCCCATCTGTGCCACTTCCTGCCGCCTCCTTTCCCCCCAAACCCCACTAGCCCCGCCCATCTGTGCCACTTCCTGCCGCCTCCTTTCCCCCAAACCCCACTCGCCCCGCCCATCTGTGCCACTTCCTGCCGCCTCCTTTCCCCCCAAACCCCACTAGCCCCGCCCATCTGTGCCACGTCCTGCCGCCTCCTTTCCCCCCAAACCCCACTAGCCCCGCCCATCTGTGCCACGTCCTGCCGCCTCCTTTCCCCCCAAACCCCACTAGCCCCGCCCATCTGTGCCACTTCCTGCCGCCTCCTTTCCCCCCAAACCCCACTAGCCCCGCCCATCTGTTCCACTTCCTGCCGCCTCCTTTCCCCCCAAACCCCACTAGCCCCGCCCATCTGTGCCACTTCCTGCCGCCTCCTTTCCCCCCAAACCCCACTAGCCCCGCCCATCTGTGCCACTTCCTGCCGCCTCCTTTCCCCCCAAACCCCACTAGCCCCGCCCATCTGTGCCACTTCCTGCCGCCTCCTTTCCCCCCAAACCCCACTAGCCCCGCCCATCTGTGCCACTTCCTGCCGCCTCCTTTCCCCCCAAACCCCACTAGCCCCGCCCATCTGTGCCACTTCCTGCCGCCTCCTTTCCCCCCAAACCCCACTAGTCCCGCCCATCTGTGCCACTTCCTGCCGCCTCCTTTCCCCCAAACCCCACTAGTCCCGCCCATCTGTGCCACTTCCTGCCGCCTCCTTTCCCCCCAAACCCCACTAGTCCCGCCCATCTGTGCCACTTCCTGCCGCCTCCTTTCCCCCCAAACCCCACTAGTCCCGCCCATCTGTGCCACTTCCTGCCGCCTCCTTTCCCCCCAAACCCCACTAGTCCCGCCCATCTGTGCCACTTCCTGCCGCCTCCTTTCCCCCCAAACCCCACTAGTCCCGCCCATCTGTGCCACTTCCTGCCGCCTCCTTTCCCCCAAACCCCACTAGTCCCGCCCATCTGTGCCACTTCCTGCCGCCTCCTTTCCCCCCAAACCCCACTAGTCCCGCCCATCTGTGCCACTTCCTGCCGCCTCCTTTCCCCCCAAACCCCACTAGTCCCGCCCATTTCTAGGGGTTACACAGAATGGGGGGAAAAGGGCAAAACACCCCGTATGGGGCAGTCCTGTGGGTGCAAATGCCCTGTTGGTGCCGGAGGGGAATGGGCCGATTCAGCTGATAGAAGGGCAACTTTGCCTGAAATACCCACTCGTTACAAGCGAGGGGGCAGCAAAGCATTAGTGAGGCCCCAACCCGCACAGCCCTGGGGCAGAGGGGCTACACCAGGCCCCCCCCGGGTACCACTCATCCCCACTACAAATAGGGAAAAGGGGCTACACCAGGCCCCCCGGGTACCACTCATCCCCACTACAAATAGGGAAAAGGGGCTACACCAGGCCCCCCCCCGGGTACCACTCATCCCCACTACAAATAGGGAAAAGGGGCTACACCAGGCCCCCCCGGGTACCACCCATCCCCACTACAAATAGGGAAAAGGGGCTACACCAGGCCCCCCGGGTACCACCCATCCCCACTACAAATAGGGAAAAGGGGCTACACCAGGCCCCCCCCGGGTACCACTCATCCCCACTACAAATAGGGAAAAGGGGCTACACCAGGCCCCCCCCTGGGTACCACCCATCCCCACTACAAATAGGGAAAAGGGGCTACACCAGGCCCCCCCCCGGGTACCACTCATCCCCACTACAAATAGGGAAAAGGGGCTACACCAGGCCCCCCCGGGTACCACCCATCCCCACTACAAATAGGGAAAAGGGGCTACACCAGGCCCCCCCGGGTACCACCCATCCCCACTACAAATAGGGAAAAGGGGCTACACCAGGCCCCCCGGGTACCACTCATCCCCACTACAAATAGGGAAAAGGGGCTACACCAGGCCCCCCCGGGTACCACTCATCCCCACTACAAATAGGGAAAAGGGGCTACACCAGGCCCCCCCCCGGGTACCACTCATCCCCACTACAAATAGGGAAAAGGGGCTACACCAGGCCCCCCGGGTACCACCCATCCCCACTACAAATAGGGAAAAGGGGCTACACCAGGCCCCCCCGGGTACCACCCATCCCCACTACAAATAGGGAAAAGGGGCTACACCAGGCCCCCCGGGTACCACCCATCCCCACTACAAATAGGGAAAAGGGGCTACACCAGGCCCCCCCGGGTACCACTCATCCCCACTACAAATAGGGAAAAGGGGCTACACCAGGCCCCCCCGGGTACCACTCATCCCCACTACAAATAGGGAAAAGGGGCTACACCAGGCCCCCCCGGGTACCACCCATCCCCACTACAAATAGGGAAAAGGGGCTACACCAGGCCCCCCCGGGTACCACTCATCCCCACTACAAATAGGGAAAAGGGGCTACACCAGGCCCCCCCCGGGTACCACCCATCCCCACTACAAATAGGGAAAAGGGGCTACACCAGGCCCCCCCCCGGGTACCACCCATCCCCACTACAAATAGGGAAAAGGGGCTACACCAGGCCCCCCCCCGGGTACCACCCATCCCCACTACAAATAGGGAAAAGGGGCTACACCAGGCCCCCCCCCGGGTACCACTCATCCCCACTACAAATAGGGAAAAGGGGCTACACCAGGCCCCCCCGGGTACCACCCATCCCCACTACAAATAGGGAAAAGGGGCTACACCAGGCCCCCCGGGTACCACCCATCCCCACTACAAATAGGGAAAAGGGGCTACACCAGGCCCCCCCCCGGGTACCACTCATCCCCACTACAAATAGGGAAAAGGGGCTACACCAGGCCCCCCCGGGTACCACCCATCCCCACTACAAATAGGGAAAAGGGGCTACACCAGCCCCCCCCCCGGGTACCACTCATCCCCACTACAAATAGGGAAAAGGGGCTACACCAGGCCCCCCCGGATACCACTCATCCCCACTACAAATAGGGAAAAGGGGCTACACCACGCCCCCCGGGTACCACCCATCCCCACTACAAATATGGAAAAGGGGCTACACCAGGCCCCCCCCCGGGTACCACTCATCCCCACTACAAATAGGGAAAAGGGGCTACACCAGGCCCCCCGGGTACCACTCATCCCCACTACAAATAGGGAAAAGGGGCTACACCAGGCCCCCCGGGTACCACTCATCCCCACTACAAATAGGGAAAAGGGGCTACACCAGGCCCCCCCCCGGGTACCACTCATCCCCACTACAAATAGGGAAAAGGGGCTACACCAGGCCCCCCCCGGGTACCACCCATCCCCACTACAAATAGGGAAAAGGGGCTACACCAGGCCCCCCCGGGTACCACCCATCCCCACTACAAATAGGGAAAAGGGGCTACACCAGGCCCCCCCCCCCGGGTACCACCCATCCCCACTACAAATAGGGAAAAGGGGCTACACCAGGCCCCCCCCCGGGTACCACTCATCCCCACTACAAATAGGGAAAAGGGGCTACACCAGGCCCCCCCCGGGTACCACCCATCCCCACTACAAATAGGGAAAAGGGGCTACACCAGGCCCCCCCCCGGGTACCACTCATCCCCACTACAAATAGGGAAAAGGGGCTACACCAGGCCCCCCCCCCGGGTACCACCCTTCCCCACTACAAATAGGGAAAAGGGGCTACACCAGGCCCCCCCGGGTACCACTCATCCCCACTACAAATAGGGAAAAGGGGCTACACCAGGCCCCCCCGGGTACCACCCATCCCCACTACAAATAGGGAAAAGGGGCTACACCAGGCCCCCCCCCGGGTACCACTCATCCCCACTACAAATAGGGAAAAGGGGCTACACCAGGCCCCCCCCCCGGGTACCACCCATCCCCACTACAAATAGGGAAAAGGGGCTACACCAGGCCCCCCCCCGGGTACCACTCATCCCCACTACAAATAGGGAAAAGGGGCTACACCAGGCCCCCCGGGTACCACTCATCCCCACTACAAATAGGGAAAAGGGGCTACACCAGGCCCCCCGGGTACCACCCATCCCCACTACAAATAGGGAAAAGGGGCTACACCAGGCCCCCCCGGGTACCACCCATCCCCACTACAAATAGGGAAAAGGGGCTACACCAGGCCCCCCCGGGTACAACTCATCCCCACTACAAATAGGGAAAAGGGGCTACACCAGGCCCCCCGGGTACCACTCATCCCCACTACAAATAGGGAAAGGGGGCTACACCAGGCCCCCCCGGGTACCACCCATCCCCACTACAAATAGGGAAAAGGGGCTACACCAGGCCCCCCCGGGTACCACTCATCCCCACTACAAATAGGGAAAAGGGGCTACACCAGGCCCCCGGGTACCACCCATCCCCACTACAAATAGGGAAAAGGGGCTACACCAGGCCCCCCCGGGTACCACCCATCCCCACTACAAATAGGGAAAAGGGGCTACACCAGGCCCCCCCCGGGTACCACTCATCCCCACTACAAATAGGGAAAAGGGGCTACACCAGGCCCCCCGGGTACCACTCATCCCCACTACAAATAGGGAAAAGGGGCTACACCAGGCCCCCCGGGTACCACTCATCCCCACTACAAATAGGGAAAAGGGGCTACACCAGGCCCCCCGGGTACCACCCATCCCCACTACAAATAGGGAAAAGGGGCTACACCAGGCCCCCCCCCGGGTACCACTCATCCCCACTACAAATAGGGAAAAGGGGCTACACCAGGCCCCCCCCGGGTACCACCCATCCCCACTACAAATAGGGAAAAGGGGCTACACCAGGCCCCCCGGGTACCACTCATCCCCACTACAAATAGGGAAAAGGGGCTACACCAGGCCCCCCGGGTACCACCCATCCCACTACAAATAGGGAAAAGGGGCTACACCAGGCCCCCCCCCGGGTACCACCCATCCCCACTACAAATAGGGAAAAGGGGCTACACCAGGCCCCCCGGGTACCACCCATCCCCACTACAAATAGGGAAAAGGGGCTACACAAGGCCCCCCCGGGTACCACTCATCCCCACTACAAATAGGGAAAAGGGGCTACACCAGGCCCCCCCCCGGGTACCACCCATCCCCACTACAAATAGGGAAAAGGGGCTACACCAGGCCCCCCCCGGGTACCACTCATCCCCACTACAAATAGGGAAAAGGGGCTACACCAGGCCCCCCCGGGTACCACTCATCCCCACTACAAATAGGGAAAAGGGGCTACACCAGGCCCCCCCGGGTACCACCCATCCCCACTACAAATAGGGAAAAGGGGCTACACCAGGCCCCCCGGGTACCACTCATCCCCACTACAAATAGGGAAAAGGGGCTACACCAGCCCCCCCCCGGGTACCACCCATCCCCACTACAAATAGGGAAAAGGGGCTACACCAGGCCCCCGGGTACCACTCATCCCCACTACAAATAGGGAAAAGGGGCTACACCAGGCCCCCCCGGGTACCACCCATCCCCACTACAAATAGGGAAAAGGGGCTACACCAGGCCCCCCGGGTACCACTCATCCCCACTACAAATAGGGAAAAGGGGCTACACCAGGCCCCCCCCGGGTACCACTCATCCCCACTACAAATAGGGAAAAGGGGCTACACCAGGCCCCCCCCCGGGTACCACTCATCCCCACTACAAATAGGGAAAAGGGGCTACACCAGGCCCCCCCGGGTACCACCCATCCCCACTACAAATAGGGAAAAGGGGCTACACCAGGCCCCCCCCCGGGTACCACTCATCCCCACTACAAATAGGGAAAAGGGGCTACACCAGGCCCCCCCCGGGTACCACTCATCCCCACTACAAATAGGGAAAAGGGGCTACACCAGGCCCCCCGGGTACCACTCATCCCCACTACAAATAGGGAAAAGGGGCTACACCAGGCCCCCCCCGGGTACCACTCATCCCCACTACAAATAGGGAAAAGGGGCTACACCAGGCCCCCCCCCGGGTACCACTCATCCCCACTACAAATAGGGAAAAGGGGCTACACCAGGCCCCCCCCGGGTACCACTCATCCCCACTACAAATAGGGAAAAGGGGCTACACCAGGCCCCCCCGGGTACCACCCATCCCCACTACAAATAGGGAAAAGGGGCTACACCAGGCCCCCCCCGGGTACCACTCATCCCCACTACAAATAGGGAAAAGGGGCTACACCAGGCCCCCCCCGGGTACCACTCATCCCCACTACAAATAGGGAAAAGGGGCTACACCAGGCCCCCCGGGTACCACTCATCCCCACTACAAATAGGGAAAAGGGGCTACACCAGGCCCCCCCGGGTACCACCCATCCCCACTACAAATAGGGAAAAGGGGCTACACCAGGCCCCCCCGGGTACCACCCATCCCCACTACAAATAGGGAAAAGGGGCTACACCAGGCCCCCCGGGTACCACCCATCCCCACTACAAATAGGGAAAAGGGGCTACACCAGGCCCCCCCAGGTACCACTCATCCCCACTACAAATAGGGAAAAGGGGCTACACCAGGCCCCCCGGGTACCACTCATCCCCACTACAAATAGGGAAAAGGGGCTACACCAGGCCCCCCCAGGTACCACTCATCCCCACTACAAATAGGGAAAAGGGGCTACACCAGGCCCCCCGGGTACCACCCATCCCCACTACAAATAGGGAAAAGGGGCTACACCAGGCCCCCCGGGTACCACCCATCCCCACTACAAATAGGGAAAAGGGGCTACACCAGGCCCCCCCAGGTACCACTCATCCCCACTACAAATAGGGAAAAGGGGCTACACCAGGCCCCCCCCGGGTACCACTCATCCCCACTACAAATAGGGAAAAGGGGCTACACCAGGCCCCCCGGGTACCACTCATCCCCACTACAAATAGGGAAAAGGGGCTACACCAGGCCCCCCCGGGTACCACTCATCCCCACTACAAATAGGGAAAAGGGGCTACACCAGGCCCCCCCGGGTACCACTCATCCCCACTACAAATAGGGAAAAGGGGCTACACCAGGCCCCCGGGTACCACTCATCCCCACTACAAATAGGGAAAAGGGGCTACACCAGGCCCCCCGGGTACCACCCATCCCCACTACAAATAGGGAAAAGGGGCTACACCAGGCCCCCCGGGTACCACCCATCCCCACTACAAATAGGGAAAAGGGGCTACACCAGGCCCCCCGGGTACCACTCATCCCCACTACAAATAGGGAAAAGGGGCTACACCAGGCCCCCCGGGTACCACTCATCCCCACTACAAATAGGGAAAAGGGGCTACACCAGGCCCCCCCCGGGTACCACCCATCCCCACTACAAATAGGGAAAAGGGGCTACACCAGGCCCCCCCCGGGTACCACCCATCCCCACTACAAATAGGGAAAAGGGGCTACACCAGGCCCCCCGGGTACCACCCATCCCCACTACAAATAGGGAAAAGGGGCTACACCAGGCCCCCCCGGGTACCACTCATCCCCACTACAAATAGGGAAAAGGGGCTACACCAGGCCCCCCCGGGTACCACTCATCCCCACTACAAATAGGGAAAAGGGGCTACACCAGGCCCCCCCGGGTACCACTCATCCCCACTACAAATAGGGAAAAGGGGCTACACCAGGCCCCCCGGGTACCACTCATCCCCACTACAAATAGGGAAAAGGGGCTACACCAGGCCCCCCCGGGTACCACTCATCCCCACTACAAATAGGGAAAAGGGGCTACACCAGGCCCCCCCCGGGTACCACCCATCCCCACTACAAATAGGGAAAAGGGGCTACACCAGGCCCCCCGGGTACCACTCATCCCCACTACAAATAGGGAAAAGGGGCTACACCAGGCCCCCCGGGTACCACCCATCCCCACTACAAATAGGGAAAAGGGGCTACACCAGGCCCCCCGGGTACCACCCATCCCCACTACAAATAGGGAAAAGGGGCTACACCAGGCCCCCCCGGGTACCACTCATCCCCACTACAAATAGGGAAAAGGGGCTACACCAGGCCCCCCCCCGGGTACCACCCATCCCCACTACAAATAGGGAAAAGGGGCTACACCAGGCCCCCCCCGGGTACCACTCATCCCCACTACAAATAGGGAAAAGGGGCTACACCAGGCCCCCCGGGTACCACTCATCCCCACTACAAATAGGGAAAAGGGGCTACACCAGGCCCCCCCGGGTACCACCCATCCCCACTACAAATAGGGAAAAGGGGCTACACCAGGCCCCCCGGGTACCACCCATCCCCACTACAAATAGGGAAAAGGGGCTACACCAGGCCCCCCCGGGTACCACCCATCCCCACTACAAATAGGGAAAAGGGGCTACACCAGGCCCCCCCGGGTACCACTCATCCCCACTACAAATAGGGAAAAGGGGCTACACCAGGCCCCCCCCGGGTACCACTCATCCCCACTACAAATAGGGAAAAGGGGCTACACCAGGCCCCCCCCGGGTACCACTCATCCCACTACAAATAGGGAAAAGGGGCTACACCAGGCCCCCCGGGTACCACCCATCCCCACTACAAATAGGGAAAAGGGGCTACACCAGGCCCCCCGGGTACCACTCATCCCCACTACAAATAGGGAAAAGGGGCTACACCAGGCCCCCCCCCGGGTACCACTCATCCCCACTACAAATAGGGAAAAGGGGCTACACCAGGCCCCCCCCGGGTACCACCCATCCCCACTACAAATAGGGAAAAGGGGCTACACCAGGCCCCCCCCCGGGTACCACCCATCCCCACTACAAATAGGGAAAAGGGGCTACACCAGGCCCCCCCCGGGTACCACTCATCCCCACTACAAATAGGGAAAAGGGGCTACACCAGGCCCCCCCGGGTACCACCCATCCCCACTACAAATAGGGAAAAGGGGCTACACCAGGCCCCCCGGGTACCACTCATCCCCACTACAAATAGGGAAAAGGGGCTACACCAGGCCCCCCCCGGGTACCACCCATCCCCACTACAAATAGGGAAAAGGGGCTACACCAGGCCCCCCGGGTACCACTCATCCCCACTACAAATAGGGAAAAGGGGCTACACCAGGCCCCCCCCGGGTACCACCCATCCCCACTACAAATAGGGAAAAGGGGCTACACCAGGCCCCCCGGGTACCACTCATCCCCACTACAAATAGGGAAAAGGGGCTACACCAGGCCCCCCCCGGGTACCACCCATCCCCACTACAAATAGGGAAAAGGGGCTACACCAGGCCCCCCCGGGTACCACTCATCCCCACTACAAATAGGGAAAAGGGGCTACACCAGGCCCCCCGGGTACCACCCATCCCCACTACAAATAGGGAAAAGGGGCTACACCAGGCCCCCCCGGGTACCACCCATCCCCACTACAAATAGGGAAAAGGGGCTACACCAGGCCCCCCCCGGGTACCACCCATCCCCACTACAAATAGGGAAAAGGGGCTACACCAGGCCCCCCGGGTACCACCCATCCCCACTACAAATAGGGAAAAGGGGCTACACCAGGCCCCCCGGGTACCACCCATCCCCACTACAAATAGGGAAAAGGGGCTACACCAGGCCCCCCCGGGTACCACTCATCCCCACTACAAATAGGGAAAAGGGGCTACACCAGGCCCCCCCCGGGTACCACCCATCCCCACTACAAATAGGGAAAAGGGGCTACACCAGGCCCCCGGGTACCACTCATCCCCACTACAAATAGGGAAAAGGGGCTACACCAGGCCCCCCGGGTACCACTCATCCCCACTACAAATAGGGAAAAGGGGCTACACCAGGCCCCCCCCGGGTACCACCCATCCCCACTACAAATAGGGAAAAGGGGCTACACCAGGCCCCCCCCGGGTACCACTCATCCCCACTACAAATAGGGAAAAGGGGCTACACCAGGCCCCCCCCCGGGTACCACCCATCCCCACTACAAATAGGGAAAAGGGGCTACACCAGGCCCCCCCCCGGGTACCACTCATCCCCACTACAAATAGGGAAAAGGGGCTACACCAGGCCCCCCCGGGTACCACCCATCCCCACTACAAATAGGGAAAAGGGGCTACACCAGGCCCCCCCGGGTACCACCCATCCCCACTACAAATAGGGAAAAGGGGCTACACCAGGCCCCCCCGGGTACCACTCATCCCCACTACAAATAGGGAAAGGGGCTACACCAGGCCCCCCGGGTACCACCCATCCCCACTACAAATAGGGAAAAGGGGCTACACCAGGCCCCCCCGGGTACCACCCATCCCCACTACAAATAGGGAAAAGGGGCTACACCAGGCCCCCCGGGTACCACCCATCCCCACTACAAATAGGGAAAAGGGGCTACACCAGGCCCCCCCGGGTACCACCCCTCCCCACTACAAATAGGGAAAAGGGGCTACACCAGGCCCCCCAGGGTACCACTCATCCCCACTACAAATAGGGAAAAGGGGCTACACCAGGCCCCCCCGGGTACCACCCATCCCCACTACAAATAGGGAAAAGGGGCTACACCAGGCCCCCCCCGGGTACCACTCATCCCCACTACAAATAGGGAAAAGGGGCTACACCAGGCCCCCCCGGGTACCACTCATCCCCACTACAAATAGGGAAAAGGGGCTACACCAGGCCCCCCGGGTACCACTCATCCCCACTACAAATAGGGAAAAGGGGCTACACCAGGCCCCCCCCGGGTACCACCCATCCCCACTACAAATAGGGAAAAGGGGCTACACCAGGCCCCCCCCCGGGTACCACCCATCCCCACTACAAATAGGGAAAAGGGGCTACACCAGGCCCCCCCCCGGGTACCACTCGTCCCCACTACAAATAGGGAAAAGGGGCTACACCAGGCCCCCCCGGGTACCACTCATCCCCACTACAAATAGGGAAAAGGGGCTACACCAGGCCCCCCCGGGTACCACTCATCCCCACTACAAATAGGGAAAAGGGGCTACACCAGGCCCCCCCGGGTACCACTCATCCCCACTACAAATAGGGAAAAGGGGCTACACCAGGCCCCCCCGGGTTACCACTCATCCCCACTACAAATAGGGAAAAGGGGCTACACCAGGCCCCCCGGGTACCACTCATCCCCACTACAAATAGGGAAAAGGGGCTACACCAGGCCCCCCCCGGGTACCACTCATCCCCACTACAAATAGGGAAAAGGGGCTACACCAGGCCCCCCGGGTACCACTCATCCCCACTACAAATAGGGAAAAGGGGCTACACCAGGCCCCCCCCCGGGTACCACTCATCCCCACTACAAATAGGGAAAAGGGGCTACACCAGGCCCCCCCGGGTACCACTCATCCCCACTACAAATAGGGAAAAGGGGCTACACCAGGCCCCCCCCGGGTACCACTCATCCCCACTACAAATAGGGAAAAGGGGCTACACCAGGACCCCCCCGGGTACCACTCATCCCCACTACAAATAGGGAAAAGGGGCTACACCAGGCCCCCCGGGTACCACTCATCCCCACTACAAATAGGGAAAGGGGCTACACCAGGCCCCCCGGGTACCACCCATCCCCACTACAAATAGGGAAAAGGGGCTACACCAGGCCCCCCCCGGGTACCACTCATCCCCACTACAAATAGGGAAAAGGGGCTACACCAGGCCCCCCGGGTACCACTCATCCCCACTACAAATAGGGAAAAGGGGCTACACCAGGCCCCCCCGGGTACCACCCATCCCCACTACAAATAGGGAAAAGGGGCTACACCAGGCCCCCCCGGGTACCACCCATCCCCACTACAAATAGGGAAAAGGGGCTACACCAGGCCCCCGGGTACCACTCATCCCCACTACAAATAGGGAAATGGGGCTACACCAGGCCCCCCCCGGGTACCACTCATCCCCACTACAAATAGGGAAAAGGGGCTACACCAGGCCCCCCGGGTACCACTCATCCCCACTACAAATAGGGAAAAGGGGCTACACCAGGCCCCCCCCGGGTACCACCCATCCCCACTACAAATAGGGAAAAGGGGCTACACCAGGCCCCCCCCGGGTACCACCCATCCCCACTACAAATAGGGAAAAGGGGCTACACCAGGCCCCCCGGGTACCACCCATCCCCACTACAAATAGGGAAAAGGGGCTACACCAGGCCCCCCCCGGGTACCACCCATCCCCACTACAAATAGGGAAAAGGGGCTACACCAGGCCCCCCGGGTACCACTCATCCCCACTACAAATAGGGAAAAGGGGCTACACCAGGCCCCCCGGGTACCACTCATCCCCACTACAAATAGGGAAAAGGGGCTACACCAGGCCGCCCCCCGGGTACCACTCATCCCCACTACAAATAGGGAAAAGGGGCTACACCAGGCCCCCCGGGTACCACCCATCCCCACTACAAATAGGGAAAAGGGGCTACACCAGGCCCCCCGGGTACCACCCATCCCCACTACAAATAGGGAAAAGGGGCTACACCAGGCCCCCCCGGGTACCACTCATCCCCACTACAAATAGGGAAAAGGGGCTACACCAGGCCCCCCCGGGTACCACCCATCCCCACTACAAATAGGGAAAAGGGGCTACACCAGGCCCCCCGGGTACCACTCATCCCCACTACAAATAGGGAAAAGGGGCTACACCAGGCCCCCCCGGGTACCACCCATCCCCACTACAAATAGGGAAAGGGGCTACACCAGGCCCCCCGGGTACCACTCATCCCCACTACAAATAGGGAAAAGGGGCTACACCAGGCCCCCCCGGGTACCACTCATCCCCACTACAAATAGGGAAAAGGGGCTACACCAGGCCCCCCGGGTACCACTCATCCCCACTACAAATAGGGAAAAGGGGCTACACCAGGCCCCCCCCGGGTACCACCCATCCCCACTACAAATAGGGAAAAGGGGCTACACCAGGCCCCCCCCGGGTACCACTCATCCCACTACAAATAGGGAAAAGGGGCTACACCAGGCCCCCCCCCGGGTACCACTCATCCCCACTACAAATAGGGAAAGGGGCTACACCAGGCCCCCCGGGTACCACTCATCCCCACTACAAATAGGGAAAAGGGGCTACACCAGGCCCCCCGGGTACCACTCATCCCCACTACAAATAGGGAAAAGGGGCTACACCAGGCCCCCCCGGGTACCACCCATCCCCACTACAAATAGGGAAAAGGGGCTACACCAGGCCCCCCCCGGGTACCACTCATCCCCACTACAAATAGGGAAAAGGGGCTACACCAGGCCCCCCCCCGGGTACCACTCATCCCACTACAAATAGGGAAAAGGGGCTACACCAGGCCCCCCGGGTACCACTCATCCCCACTACAAATAGGGAAAAGGGGCTACACCAGGCCCCCCGGGTACCACCCATCCCCACTACAAATAGGGAAAAGGGGCTACACCAGGCCCCCCGGGTACCACTCATCCCCACTACAAATAGGGAAAAGGGGCTACACCAGGCCCCCCGGGTACCACTCATCCCCACTACAAATAGGGAAAAGGGGCTACACCAGGCCCCCCCGGGTACCACTCATCCCCACTACAAATAGGGAAAAGGGGCTACACCAGGCCCCCCGGGTACCACCCATCCCCACTACAAATAGGGAAAAGGGGCTACACCAGGCCCCCCCCCGGGTACCACTCATCCCCACTACAAATAGGGAAAAGGGGCTACACCAGGCCCCCCCGGGTACCACTCATCCCCACTACAAATAGGGAAAAGGGGCTACACCAGGCCCCCCCCGGGTACCACTCATCCCCACTACAATAGGGAAAAGGGGCTACACCAGGCCCCCCCCCGGGTACCACTCATCCCCACTACAAATAGGGAAAAGGGGCTACACCAGGCCCCCCGGGTACCACTCATCCCCACTACAAATAGGGAAAAGGGGCTACACCAGGCCCCCCGGGTACCACTCATCCCCACTACAAATAGGGAAAAGGGGCTACACCAGGCCCCCCGGGTACCACCCATCCCCACTACAAATAGGGAAAAGGGGCTACACCAGGCCCCCCGGGTACCACCCATCCCCACTACAAATAGGGAAAAGGGGCTACACCAGGCCCCCCGGGTACCACTCATCCCACTACAAATAGGGAAAAGGGGCTACACCAGGCCCCCCGGGTACCACTCATCCCCACTACAAATAGGGAAAAGGGCTACACCAGGCCCCCCGGGTACCACTCATCCCCACTACAAATAGGGAAAAGGGGCTACACCAGGCCCCCCGGGTACCACTCATCCCCACTACAAATAGGGAAAAGGGGCTACACCAGGCCCCCCGGGTACCACTCATCCCCACTACAAATAGGGAAAAGGGGCTACACCAGGCCCCCCCGGGTACCACTCATCCCCACTACAAATAGGGAAAAGGGGCTACACCAGGCCCCCCCGGGTACCACTCATCCCCACTACAAATAGGGAAAAGGGGCTACACCAGGCCCCCCGGGTACCACCCATCCCCACTACAAATAGGGAAAAGGGGCTACAACCAGGCCCCCCCCCGGTACCACTCATCCCCACTACAAATAGGGGAAAAGGGGCTACACCAGGCCCCCCGGGTACCACTCATCCCCACTACAAATAGGGAAAAGGGCTACACCAGGCCCCCCGGGTACCACTCATCCCCACTACAAATAGGGAAAGGGGCTACACCAGGCCCCCCCCCGGGTACCACCCATCCCCACTACAAATAGGGAAAAGGGGCTACACCAGGCCCCCCCCGGGTACCACCCATCCCCACTACAAATAGGGAAAAGGGGCTACACCAGGCCCCCCCCGGGTACCACTCATCCCCACTACAAATAGGGAAAAGGGGCTACACCAGGCCCCCCCGGGTACCACTCATCCCCACTACAAATAGGGAAAAGGGGCTACACCAGGCCCCCCCCCGGGTACCACCCATCCCCACTACAAATAGGGAAAAGGGGCTACACCAGGCCCCCCCGGGTACCACTCATCCCCACTACAAATAGGGGAAAAGGGGCTACACCAGGCCCCCCGGGTACCACTCATCCCCACTACAAATAGGGAAAAGGGGCTACACCAGGCCCCCCGGGTACCACCCATCCCCACTACAAATAGGGAAAAGGGGCTACACCAGGCCCCCCCCGGGTACCACCCATCCCCACTACAAATAGGGAAAAGGGGCTACACCAGGCCCCCGGGTACCACTCATCCCCACTACAAATAGGGAAAAGGGGCTACACCAGGCCCCCGGGTACCACTCATCCCCACTACAAATAGGGAAAAGGGGCTACACCAGGCCCCCCCGGGTACCACTCATCCCCACTACAAATAGGGAAAAGGGGCTACACCAGGCCCCCGGGTACCACCCATCCCCACTACAAATAGGGAAAAGGGGCTACACCAGGCCCCCCCGGGTACCACCCATCCCCACTACAAATAGGGAAAAGGGGCTACACCAGGCCCCCCCCCGGGTACCACCCATCCCCACTACAAATAGGGAAAAGGGGCTACACCAGGCCCCCCCCCGGGTACCACTCATCCCCACTACAAATAGGGAAAAGGGGCTACACCAGGCCCCCCCCGGGTACCACCCATCCCCACTACAAATAGGGAAAAGGGGCTACACCAGGCCCCCCCCCCGGGTACCACCCATCCCCACTACAAATAGGGAAAGGGGCTACACCAGGCCCCCCCCGGGTACCACCCATCCCCACTACAAATAGGGAAAAGGGGCTACACCAGGCCCCCCCCGGGTACCACCCATCCCCACTACAAATAGGGAAAAGGGGCTACACCAGGCCCCCGGGTACCACTCATCCCCACTACAAATAGGGAAAAGGGGCTACACCAGGCCCCCCCCGGGTACCACTCATCCCACTACAAATAGGGAAAAGGGGCTACACCAGGCCCCCCCGGGTACCACTCATCCCCACTACAAATAGGGAAAAGGGGCTACACCAGGCCCCCGGGTACCACTCATCCCCACTACAAATAGGGAAAAGGGGCTACACCAGGCCCCCCAGGTACCACTCATCCCCACTACAAATAGGGAAAAGGGGCTACACCAGGCCCCCCCGGGTACCACCCATCCCCACTACAAATAGGGAAAAGGGGCTACACCAGGCCCCCCAGGTACCACTCATCCCCACTACAAATAGGGAAAAGGGGCTACACCAGGCCCCCGGGTACCACTCATCCCCACTACAAATAGGGAAAAGGGGCTACACCAGGCCCCCCCAGGTACCACTCATCCCACTACAAATAGGGAAAAGGGGCTACACCAGGCCCCCCCGGGTACCACCCATCCCCACTACAAATAGGGAAAAGGGGCTACACCAGGCCCCCCCAGGTACCACTCATCCCCACTACAAATAGGGAAAAGGGGCTACACCAGGCCCCCCCGGGTACCACTCATCCCCACTACAAATAGGGAAAAGGGGCTACACCAGGCCCCCCCGGGTACCACCCATCCCCACTACAAATAGGGAAAAGGGGCTACACCAGGCCCCCCCGGGTACCACTCATCCCCACTACAAATAGGGAAAAGGGGCTACACCAGGCCCCCCCGGGTACCACCCATCCCCACTACAAATAGGGAAAAGGGGCTACACCAGGCCCCCCCGGGTACCACCCATCCCCACTACAAATAGGGAAAAGGGGCTACAAGTTGCACCACAATGGGGCAGTTTGGAAAAATGTTGCCGGTCTGATGAGTCTCCATTTCTGTTTCTGGAGAGTGAGAATTTGGCGCAAACAGAACATGGATCCATCATGCCTTGTTACCCCTGTGCCGGCTGGTGGGGGGGGATGTTGGCACACTTTAGGCCCCTTAGTGCCAATTGGGCATCGTGCCACGGCCTACCTGAGCATTGTCTCTGCCCATGTCCATCCCTTTATGGCCACCATGTACCCTCTGATGGCCACTCCCAGCAGGATAATGCCCCATGCCCATCCCTTTATGGCCACCATGTACCCTCTGATGGCCACTCCCAGCAGGATAATGCCCCATGTCCATCCCTTTATGGCCACCATGTACCCTCTGATGGCCACTCCCAGCAGGATAATGCCCCATGCCCATCCCTTTATGGCCACCATGTACCCTCTGATGGCCACTCCCAGCAGGATAATGCCCCATGCCCATCCCTTTATGGCCACCATGTACCCTCTGATGGCCACTCCCAGCAGGATAATGCCCCATGCCCATCCCTTTATGGCCACCATGTACCCTCTGATGGCCACTCCCAGCAGGATAATGCCCCATGCCCATCCCTTTATGGCCACCATGTACCCTCTGATGGCCACTCCCAGCAGGATAATGCCCCGTGTCACAAAGCTCCAATCATTTCCAATTGGTTTCTTGAACCTGACAATGAGTTCCCTTACTAAAATGGCCCCCACAGTCACCAGATCCCAAGCCATCCTTTGGGATGTGGTGGAACGGGGGCTCCGTGCCCTGGGTGTGCACCCCACAAATCTCCAACTGCAAGATGCCATCCTATCAATATGGGCCGACATTGCTACAGAATGCTTTCAGCCCCTTGTTGGGTCAGTGCCGCGTAGAACTAAGGCAGTTCTGAAGGCAGAAGGGGGTCCAACCCCGTATTAGTATGGGGTCCCTAATAATCCTTTTGGGGTGTGTAGAGAAACCCCACCCATTAGTGTGGAATTTTGTGAACATGGATTGGACTCTCAGCCAATGGGGAAGAGCCTTTACTGGGTGTGTAAGGCTGGGGGGCCACACAGGGTACAACCCCTGGGGGGGGTATAAAGAAATGTGTATGGGGGCAGCTCCCTCCCCCTGATTGGAGTGTATGTGTGGAACAGGATGGCTCTGCCTATAGGGACAACCCAGCAGGGGGCGCTGTGGGGCATCCAAGGGCAAAAATTCCCATAAATCTTCCTTTAATGACCCAATAATTTACAGTACATTATATACACACAGGGCACAGAGGGGATAGGAAAGATGGCGGCTTGGGGGGGGGCCCCAGTGGCTGAATGGGGGGGACAGTGGTTCCATGTCGGGGTATCGGCTCAGATGGTTCTTCTGGAAACCCCTGGGGGCCAGACTCCCCCATAGAAAGTGCAGAGAATCTGGGGGTCCGTATCATTCCACACAGATTATTTGGGGGGGGTTCAAACTTCGGGGACAGAGTGGTCCATTGAGTTCTTCAGGAGCCCAGAGGACAATCTGCGGGGGGGGGAAGAAAATATGTGATTTGTACCCACGGTACCCCAATGGTTCCTGCACCGTTGGCTCTCCCTTACCCACAATGCACCGGCACCCAATGGTTCCTGCTTCTTTTGGCTCTCCCTTACCCACAATGCACCGGCCACCCAATGGTTCCTGCACCGTTGGCTCTCCCTTACCCACAATGCACCGGCACCCAATGGTTCCTGCACCGTTGGCTCTCCCTTACCCACAATGCACCGGCACCCAATGGTTCCTGCACCGTTGGCTCTCCCTTACCCACAATGCACCGGCACCCAATGGTTCCTGCACCGTTGGCTCTCCCTTACCCACAATGCACCGGCACCCAATGGTTCCTGCACCGTTGGCTCTCCCTTACCCACAATGCACCGGCACCCAATGGTTCCTGCACCGTTGGCTCTCCCTTACCCACAATGCACCGGCACCCAATGGTTCCCGCACCGTTGGCTCTCCCTTACCCACAATGCACCGGCACCCAATGGTTCCTGCACCGTTGGCTCTCCCTTACCCACAATGCACCGGCACCCAATGGTTCCTGCACCGTTGGCTCTCCCTTACCCACAATGCACCGGCACCCATGGTTCCTGCACCGTTGGCTCTCCCTTACCCACAATGCACCGGCACCCAATGGTTCCCGCACCGTTGGCTCTCCCTTACCCACAATGCACCTGCACCCAATGGTTCCCGCACCGTTGGCTCTCCCTTACCCACAATGCACCGGCACCCAATGGTTCCTGCACCGTTGGCTCTCCCTTACCCACAATGCACCGGCACCCAATGGTTCCTGCTTCTTTTGGCTCTCCCTTACCCACAATGCACCGGCACCCAATGGTTCCTGCACCGTTGGCTCTCCCTTACCCACAATGCACCGGCACCCAATGGTTCCTGCACCGTTGGCTCTCCCTTACCCACAATGCACCAGCACCCAATGGTTCCTGCACCTTTTGGCTCTCCCTTACCCACAATGCACCTGCACCCAATGGTTCCTGCTCCTTTTGGCTCTCCCTTACCCACAATGCACCTGCACCCAATGGTTCCTGCTCCTTTTGGCTCTCCCTTACCCACAATGCACCGGCACCCAATGGTTCCCGCTCCTTTGGCCCTTACCCACAATGCACCAGTACCCAATGTTTCCTGCTTCTTTGGCCCTTACCCACAATGCACCAGTACCCAATGTTTCCTGCTTCTTTGGCCTTTACCCACAATGCACCAGTACCCAATGTTTCCCGCACCTTTGGCCCTTACCCACAATGCACCAGTACCCAATGGTCCCCCCTCACTATCCCTTCTTGCCCCAGGCCATTCCCAGCCTTCCTTACCCAGCATTAGCCAGATCATTGGCTCTCAGTCTTGCCTGTGGGCGTTACCCCGGGACCCCCTGGGGGGCAGTTTGGGGGAGGGGGTGCTCTTACCTCTTCACCATGTGCTCATAGATTTTATTGGGCATCACTGTCACTGTCACGGTGCGGCCACAGGATTCCAAGATGTCTCCAACCTGCTGGTCCTGTTGGGCAACCAATCAGCAGCAAGAACATGAGTGACTCTATACATATGGGCGAGACCCTCACTTGGCTCCCAGCACTCTATACATATGGACGAGACCCTCACTTGGCTCCCAGCACTCTATACATATGGACGAGACCCTCACTTGGCTCCCAGCACTCTATACATATGGACGAGACCCTCACTTGGCTCCCAGCACTCTATACATATGGACGAGACCCTCACTTGGCTCCCAGCACTCTATACATATGGGCGAGACCCTCACTTGGCTCCCAGCACTCTATACATATGGGCGAGACCCTCACTTGGCTCCCAGCACTCTATACATATGGGCGAGACCCTCACTGGCTCCCAGCACTCTATACATATGGGCGAGACCCTCACTTGGCTCCCAGCACTCTATACGCATGGGCGAGACCCTCACTTGGCTCCCAGCACTCTATACGCATGGGCGAGACCCTCACTTGGCTCCCAGCACTCTATACGCATGGGCGAGACCCTCACTTGGCTCCCAGCACTCTATACATATGGGCGAGACCCTCACTTGGCTCCCAGCACTCTATACATATGGGCGAGACCCTCACTTGGCTCCCAGCACTCTATACATATGGGCGAGACCCTCACTTGGCTCCCAGCACTCTATACATATGGGCGAGACCCTCACTTGGCTCCCAGCACTCTATACGCATGGGCGAGACCCTCACTTGGCTCCCAGCACTCTATACATATGGGCGAGACCCTCACTTGGCTCCCAGCACTCTATACATATGGGCGAGACCCTCACTTGGCTCCCAGCACTCTATACATATGGGCGAGACCCTCTCTTGGCTCCCAGCACTCTATACATATGGGCAAAACCCTCACTTGGCTCCCAGCACTCTATACATATGGGCGAGACCCTCTCCTTACCCTACTCCCAGCACTCTATACGCATGGGCGAGACCCTCTCTTGGCTCCCAGCACTCTATACATATGGGCGAGACCCTCTCTTGGCTCCCAGCACTCTATATGCATGGGCGAGACCCTCACTTGGCTCCCAGCACTCTATACATATGGGCGAGACCCTCACTTGGCTCCCAGCACTCTATACATATGGGCGAGACCCTCACTTGGCTCCCAGCACTCTATACATATGGGCGAGACCCTCTCTTGGCTCCCAGCACTCTATACGCATGGGCGAGACCCTCTCTTGGCTCCCAGCACTCTATACATATGGGCGAGACCCTCTCTTGGCTCCCAGCACTCTATACATATGGGCGAGACCCTCTCCTTACCCTACTCCCAGCACTCTATACGCATGGGCGAGACCCTCTCTTGGCTCCCAGCACTCTATACGCATGGGCGAGACCCTCTCTTGGCTCCCAGCACTCTATATGCATGGGCGAGACCCTCACTTGGCTCCCAGCACTCTATACATATGGGCGAGACCCTCTCTTGGCTCCCAGCACTCTATACATATGGGCGAGACCCTCTCTTGGCTCCCAGCACTCTATACGCATGGGCGAGACCCTCTCCTTACCCTACTCCCAGCACTCTATACGCATGGGCGAGACCCTCTCTTGGCTCCCAGCACTCTATACACATGGGCGAGACCCTCTCTTGGCTCCCAGCACTCTATACGCATGGGCGAGACCCTCTCTTGGCTCCCAGCACTCTATATGCATGGGCGAGACCCTCTCTTGGCTCCCAGCACTCTATACATATGGGCGAGACCCTCTCCTTACCCTACTCCCAGCACTCTATACGCATGGGCGAGACCCTCTCTTGGCTCCCAGCACTCTATACGCATGGGCGAGACCCTCTCTTGGCTCCCAGCACTCTATATGCATGGGCGAGACCCTCACTTGGCTCCCAGCACTCTATATGCATGGGCGAGACCCTCACTTGGCTCCCAGCACTCTATACATATGGGCGAGACCCTCTCTTGGCTCCCAGCACTCTATAAATATGGGCGAGACCCTCTCTTGGCTCCCAGCACTCTATACGCATGGGCGAGACCCTCTCCTTACCCTACTCCCAGCACTCTATACGCATGGGCGAGACCCTCTCTTGGCTCCCAGCACTCTATACACATGGGCGAGACCCTCTCTTGGCTCCCAGCACTCTATACACATGGGCGAGACCCTCTCTTGGCTCCCAGCACTCTATACGCATGGGCGAGACCCTCTCTTGGCTCCCAGCACTCTATACGCATGGGCGAGACCCTCTCTTGGCTCCCAGCACTCTATACGCATGGGCGAGACCCTCTCTTGGCTCCCAGAACTCTATACGCATGGGCGAGACCCTCTCTTGGCTCCCAGCACTCTATATGCATGGGCGAGACCCTCTCTTGGCTCCCAGCACTCTATACGCATGGGCGAGACCCTCTCTTGGCTCCCAGCACTCTATACGCTTGGGCGAGACCCTCTCTTGGCTCCCAGCACTCTATATGCATGGGCGAGACCCTCTCTTGGCTCCCAGCACTCTATACGCATGGGCGAGACCCTCTCTGGGCTCCCAGCACTCTATACGCTTGGGCGAGACCCTCTCTTGGCTCCCAGCACTCTATACGCATGGGCGAGACCCTCTCTGGGCTCCCAGCACTCTATACGCTTGGGCGAGACCCTCTCTTGGCTTGACACATGGGGGTCTGGGCCACACCCCCTTACCTTGAGTCCAATGACATTTTGCCCGTTGATCTCACAGAGGTAGTGATTGGTGAGAAGTCCGTTCCTGGCAGCGGAGCCGTCTCTCACGAGTGATGTGATCTGCCCTCTCTTGTAAATAAATCCCACGTGTCCCGCACTGTCTTTCTGCAGAGTGACTGTCCGTTGGAAGGGGCTGAGAAGAACAACATGGGGGTCACACAGTCTGTACTAAAGTCCCCCTCTGGGGGTAATATGTGAATGTAGGGTATTTGGGGGGTCAGACTCACCGGTCTCGCACAATCAGACTGATCCTGTCCTGAGACGCTCTCTTTAGCGCTTTGTGCGCTCTCTCCGTGCTCCATCCCGCACAGCTGGCTCCATCCACCTGTAGAACTTGATCCCCAAAGCGCAAACCGACCAATGAGGCTGGAGTATTGGCCTGAACCAATTGCACAAAGATTCCCTGGGGGGGGGGGGTAATAGTGAGACGTGGGGAATACAGCAGCCCCCCCCCCCCCCCATCAGACTGTCTCTCAGGGGCACTTACCTTGTCTATAGCCCGCAGCCTCAGCCCCACCTTCCCCTGCTGGTCCTTACACAGAGTCACCTCCCGCACCCCCACTTTAATCTCCGCGCGTCTCAGTCCCATGTCGTTCCCTGTCACCGGGGCCACCGGGCCCCCACTCTGGGCCAGCGAGCCCCCACTCAGGGCCGGGGGGACTGAAACCTCCTGTGAGGAAGGACAGACAGACATCACTGACAGACCCTACACGTCCCACATGGGGTGTAACTGGGGGTTACTGGGCCCCAAATCCAATGTAGGGCCCCAACATACTGGTGAGTTGGCCTATTGTACCAACATATATTGAAATCCATTCGTTAATTAGGGCTTTACTGGGCCCCCCTGCCCCCCCTGCCCCCTATGTAGCTGCACCCTGAGCACTACACATGGGGGGGCACCCTGATTTTAGGGGCACTGGGTTCATTCAGGGCACAAGACTGGATGCTAAATTGCCCACAGGGACCCCAATACCCACCAAGCTGTGCCCACTCCTTATACCCACCAAGCTGTGCCCGCTTCTTATACACACCAAGCTGTGCCCGCTCCTTACAATACCCACCAAGCTGTGCCCACTCCTTATACCCACCAAGCTGTGCCCGCTTCTTATACACACCAAGCTGTGCCCGCTCCTTACAATGCCCACCAAGCTGTGCCTGCTCCTTATACCCACCAAGCTGTGCCCACTCCTTATGCCCACCAAGCTGTGCCCGCTCCTTATACCCACCAAGCTGTGCCCGCTTCTTATACACACCAAGCTGTGCCCACTCCTTATACCCACCAAGCTGTGCCCGCTCCTTATACCCACCAAGCTGTGCCTGCTCCTTATGCCCACCAAGCTGTGCCCACTCCTTATACCCACCAAGCTGTGCCCACTCCTTATACCCACCAAGCTGTGCCCACTCCTTATACCCACCAAGCTGTGCCCGCTCCTTATACCCACCAAGCTGTGCCCGCTCCTTATACCCACCAAGCTGTGCCCGCTCCTTATACCCACCAAGCTGTGCCCGCTCCTTATGCCCACCAAGCTGTGCCCGCTCCTTATGCCCACCAAGCTGTGCCCGCTCCTTATACCCACCAAGCTGTGCCCGCTCCTTATACCCACCAAGCTGTGCCCGCTCCTTATACCCACCAAGCTGTGCCCGCTCCTTATACCCACCAAGCTGTGCCCGCTCCTTATACCCACCAAGCTGTGCCCGCTCCTTATGCCCACCAAGCTGTGCCCGCTCCTTATGCCCACCAAGCTGTGCCCGCTCCTTATGCCCACCAAGCTGTGCCCGCTCCTTATACCCACCAAGCTGTGCCCGCTCCTTATGCCCACCAAGCTGTGCCCGCTCCTTATGCCCACCAAGCTGTGCCCGCTCCTTATGCCCACCAAGCTGTGCCCGCTCCTTATGCCCACCAAGCTGTGCCCGCTCCTTATACCCACCAAGCTGTGCCCGCTTCTTATACACACCAAGCTGTGCCCGCTCCTTATACCCACCAAGCTGTGCCCGCTCCTTATACCCACCAAGCTGTGCCCGCTCCTTATGCCCACCAAGCTGTGCCCACTCCTTATACCCACCAAGCTGTGCCCACTCCTTATACCCACCAAGCTGTGCCCGCTCCTTATACCCACCAAGCTGTGCCCACTCCTTATACCCACCAAGCTGTGCCCACTCCTTATACCCACCAAGCTGTGCCCACTCCTTATACCCACCAAGCTGTGCCCACTCCTTATACCCACCAAGCTGTGCCCGCTCCTTATACCCACCAAGCTGTGCCCGCTCCTTATACCCACCAAGCTGTGCCCGCTCCTTACTATATGTTTGTGGCACCAAGGCGCTGGTGCTGGTTCTGCTGCTCTAATGAGCTGAGAAGCGACGGGACTTTAGTGGATCTAATGGAGAACGGTACTTACACTGCCCCCTGCTGGCAGCAGCGCCATGTTTAGCTGGATCTCCTCGTCCGTCAGGGACAGACCCATGTAACTGGACAGTTCGGCCAGGTTGGGGTACAGGCCTGCAGGGAGAGAGGGGAAGGGGTGACTGACTGGCGAAATCTGCCCCTTGCCCAATTAACCCATTATGTGCCACACATCCTAGCTTTGTAATGCCCAAAACTATGGCCTGGCCCTGTGGCCAATCTGTGAAATCAAAGTCCCTCCAGCAGGGGGCGCTGGGCTGCTCACTATAGTGACCAAGTGGCAGTGGTTGGAGGTCCAGACATTGGGCAGCCCCCCTTGGCTCATAACGACCAACCCCCCCCCCCCCCCCATGTCCCACCCCACAATTGGGAAGCCCCAAATGAATGACTGGGTCCCGTTAGAGGCGAATGGGCAGTCACTGTAAGTGTCGGTTGGACTGGCGGCGCTGACCCACCTGGGTTGCTCTGCGGTGCCGAGGGCATTGCTGCCGTTATTGCTGCAGGTTGTGCCATTTGGGTGCTCTGAGCCTAAACAGCCATCCAAGGGAGAAAGTAATGAATCCTGGGGGGGGGCAAACTGAGTAAGTACCAACGGGCAGAGTAGGGGCGGAGAGGGGCAGAGTAGGGGCGGAGAGGGGCAGAGTAGGGGCAGATGGGGCAGAGTAGGGGCGGAGAGGGGCAGAGTAGGGGCGGAGAGGGGCAGAGTAGGGGCGGAGAGGGGCAGAGTAGGGGCGGAGAGGGGCAGAGTAGGGGCGGAGAGGGGCAGAGTAGGGGCAGATGGGGCAGAGTAGGGGCGGAGAGGGGCAGAGTAGGGGCGGAGAGGGGCAGAGTAGGGGCGGAGAGGGGCAGAGTAGGGGCGGAGAGGGGCAGAGTAGGGGCGGAGAGGGGCAGAGTAGGGGCAGATGGGGCAGAGTAGGGGCAGATGGGGCAGAGTAGGGGCGGAGAGGGGCAGAGTAGGGGCGGAGAGGGGCAGAGTAGGGGCAGATGGGGCAGAGTAGGGGCAGATGGGGCAGAGTAGGGGGGCGGAGAGGGGGCAGAGTAGGGGCGGAGAGGGGCAGAGTAGGGGCGGAGAGGGGCAGAGTAGGGGCAGATGGGGCAGAGTAGGGGCGGAGAGGGGCAGAGTAGGGGCGGAGAGGGGCAGAGTAGGGGCGGAGAGGGGCAGAGTAGGGGCGGAGAGGGGCAGAGTAGGGGCGGAGAGGGGCAGAGTAGGGGCGGAGAGGGGCAGAGTAGGGGCGGAGAGGGGCAGAGTAGGGGCGGAGAGGGGCAGAGTAGGGGCGGAGAGGGGCAGAGTAGGGGCGGAGAGGGGCAGAGTAGGGGCGGAGAGGGGCAGAGTAGGGGCGGAGAGGGGCAGATGGGGCAGATGGGGCAGATGGGGCGGAGAGGGGCAGAGTAGGGGCAGATGGGGCAGAGTAGGGGCGGAGAGGGGCAGAGTAGGGGCGGAGAGGGGCAGAGTAGGGGCAGATGGGGCAGAGTAGGGGCGGAGAGGGGCAGAGTAGGGGCGGAGAGGGGCAGAGTAGGGGCGGAGAGGGGCAGATGGGGCAGATGGGGCAGAGTAGGGGCGGAGAGGGGCAGATGGGGCAGAGTAGGGGCGGAGAGGGGCAGAGTAGGGGCAGATGGGGCAGAGTAGGGGCGGAGAGGGGCAGAGTAGGGGCGGAGAGGGGCAGAGTAGGGGCAGATGGGGCAGAGTAGGGGCGGAGAGGGGCAGAGTAGGGGCAGATGGGGCAGAGTAGGGGCGGAGAGGGGCAGAGTAGGGGCGGAGAGGGGCAGAGTAGGGGCGGAGAGGGGCGGAGAGGGGCAGAGTAGGGGCGGAGAGGGGCAGAGTAGGGGCAGATGGGGCAGAGTAGGGGCGGAGAGGGGCAGAGTAGGGGCGGAGAGGGGCAGAGTAGGGGCGGAGAGGGGCAGAGTAGGGGCGGAGAGGGGCAGAGTAGGGGCGGAGAGGGGCAGAGTAGGGGCGGAGAGGGGCAGAGTAGGGGCAGATGGGGCAGAGTAGGGGCGGAGAGGGGCAGAGTAGGGGCGGAGAGGGGCAGAGTAGGGGCGGAGAGGGGCAGAGTAGGGGCGGAGAGGGGCAGAGTAGGGGCGGAGAGGGGCAGATGGGGCAGATGGGGCAGATGGGGCGGAGAGGGGCAGAGTAGGGGCAGATGGGGCAGAGTAGGGGCGGAGAGGGGCAGAGTAGGGGCGGAGAGGGGCAGAGTAGGGGCAGAGTAGGGGCAGATGGGGCAGAGTAGGGGCGGAGAGGGGCAGAGTAGGGGCGGAGAGGGGCAGAGTAGGGGCGGAGAGGGGCAGATGGGGCAGATGGGGCAGATGGGGCAGAGTAGGGGCGGAGAGGGGCAGATGGGGCAGAGTAGGGGCGGAGAGGGGCAGAGTAGGGGCAGATGGGGCAGAGTAGGGGCGGAGAGGGGCAGAGTAGGGGCGGAGAGGGCAGAGTAGGGGCGGAGAGGGGCAGAGTAGGGGCGGAGAGGGGCAGAGTAGGGGCAGATGGGGCAGAGTAGGGGCGGAGAGGGGCGGAGAGGGGCAGAGTAGGGGCGGAGAGGGGCAGAGTAGGGGCGGAGAGGGGCAGAGTAGGGGCGGAGAGGGGCAGAGTAGGGGCAGATGGGGCAGAGTAGGGGCGGAGAGGGGCAGAGTAGGGGCGGAGAGGGGCAGAGTAGGGGCGGAGAGGGGCAGAGTAGGGGCGGAGAGGGGCAGAGTAGGGGCGGAGAGGGGCAGAGTAGGGGCGGAGAGGGGCAGAGTAGGGGCAGATGGGGCAGAGTAGGGGCGGAGAGGGGCAGAGTAGGGGCGGAGAGGGGCAGAGTAGGGGCGGAGAGGGGCAGAGTAGGGGCGGAGAGGGGCAGAGTAGGGGCGGAGAGGGGCAGAGTAGGGGCAGATGGGGCAGAGTAGGGGCGGAGAGGGGCAGAGTAGGGGCGGAGAGGGGCAGAGTAGGGGCGGAGAGGGGCAGAGTAGGGGCAGAGAGGGGCAGAGTAGGGGCGGAGAGGGGCAGATGGGGCAGATGGGGCAGAGTAGGGGCGGAGAGGGGCAGAGTAGGGGCAGATGGGGCAGAGTAGGGGCGGAGAGGGGCAGAGTAGGGGCAGATGGGGCAGAGTAGGGGCGGAGAGGGGCAGAGTAGGGGCGGAGAGGGGCAGAGTAGGGGCGGAGAGGGGCAGAGTAGGGGCGGAGAGGGGCAGATGGGGCAGATGGGGCAGAGTAGGGGCGGAGAGGGGCAGATGGGGCAGAGTAGGGGCGGAGAGGGGCAGAGTAGGGGCAGATGGGGCAGAGTAGGGGCGGAGAGGGGCAGATGGGGCAGAGTAGGGGCGGAGAGGGGCAGAGTAGGGGCGGAGAGGGGCAGAGTAGGGGCGGAGAGGGGCGGAGAGGGGCAGAGTAGGGGCAGATGGGGCAGAGTAGGGGCGGAGAGGGGCAGAGTAGGGGCGGAGAGGGGCAGAGTAGGGGCAGATGGGGCAGAGTAGGGGCGGAGAGGGGCAGAGTAGTGGAAGAGAGGGGCACTGGGTTCTATTTACTGACTGATATGAGCGGCTCCTACATGAACTTTCCAGCAGGGGAATGACTGGTTATTATAGAGTCACATCGGCTGTTTGTATTGGGATCTATTTACTGACTGATATGAGCGGCTCCTACATGAACTTTCCAGCAGGGGAATGACTGGTTATTATAGAGTCACATCAGCTGTTTGTATTGGGATCTATTTACTGACTGATATGAGCGGCTCCTACATGAACTTTCCAGCAGGGGAATGACTGGTTATTATAGAGTCACATCAGCTGTTTGTATTGGGATCTATTTACTGACTGATATGAGCGGCTCCTACATGAACTTTCCAGCAGGGGAATGACTGGTTACTATAGAGTCACATCAGCTGTTTGTATTGGGATCTATTTACTGAATGATATGAGCGGCTCCTACATGAACTTTCCAGCAGGGGAATGACTGGTTATTATAGAGTCACATCAGCTGTTTGTATTGGGATCTATTTACTGACTGATATGAGCGGCTCCTACATGAACTTTCCAGCAGGGGAATGACTGGTTATTATAGAGTCACATCAGCTGTTTGTATTGGGATCTATTTACTGAATGATATGAGCGGCTCCTACATGAACTTTCCAGCAGGGGAATGACTGGTTATTATAGAGTCACATCGGCTGTTTGTATTGGGATCTATTTACTGAATGATATGAGTGGCTCCTACATGAACTTTCCAGCAGGGGAATGACTGGTTATTATAGAGTCACATCGGCTGTTTGTATTGGGATCTATTTACTGACTGATATGAGCGACTCCTACATGAACTTTCCAGCAGGGGAATGACTGGTTATTATAGAGTCACATCAGCTGTTTGTATTGGGATCTATTTACTGACTGATATGAGCGGCTCCTACATGAACTTTCCAGCAGGGGAATGACTGGTTATTATAGAGTCACATCAGCTGTTTGTATTGGGATCTATTTACCGACTGATATGAGCGGCTCCTACATGAACTTTCCAGCAGGGGAATGACTGGTTATTATAGAGTCACATCAGCTGTTTGTATTGGGATCTATTTACCGACTGATATGAGCGGCTCCTACATGAACTTTCCAGCAGGGGAATGACTGGTTATTATAGAGTCACATCAGCTGTTTGTATTGGGATCTATTTACTGACTGATATGAGCGGCTCCTACATGAACTTTCCAGCAGGGGAATGACTGGTTATTATAGAGTCACATCAGCTGTTTGTATTGGGATCTATTTACTGAATGATATGAGTGGCTCCTACATGAACTTTCCAGCAGGGGAATGACTGGTTATTATAGAGTCACATCAGCTGTTTGTATTGGGATCTATTTACTGAATGATATGAGCGGCTCCTACATGAACTTTCCAGCAGGGGAATGACTGGTTATTATAGAGTAACATCGGCTGTTTGTATTGGGATCTATTTACTGACTGATATGAGCGGCTCCTACATGAACTTTCCAGCAGGGGAATGACTGGTTATTATAGAGTCACATCAGCTGTTTGTATTGGGATCTATTTACTGACTGATATGAGCGGCTCCTACATGAACTTTCCAGCAGGGGAATGACTGGTTATTATAGAGTCACATCAGCTGTTTGTATTGGGATCTATTTACTGACTGATATGAGCGGCTCCTACATGAACTTTCCAGCAGGGGAATGACTGGTTACTATAGAGTCACATCAGCTGTTTGTATTGGGATCTATTTACCGACTGATATGAGCGGCTCCTACATGAACTTTCCAGCAGGGGAATGACTGGTTATTATAGAGTCACATCAGCTGTTTGTATTGGGATCTATTTACTGACTGATATGAGCGGCTCCTACATGAACTTTCCAGCAGGGGAATGACTGGTTACTATAGAGTCACATCAGCTGTTTGTATTGGGATCTATTTACTGAATGATATGAGCGGCTCCTACATGAACTTTCCAGCAGGGGAATGACTGGTTATTATAGAGTCACATCAGCTGTTTGTATTGGGATCTATTTACTGACTGATATGAGCGGCTCCTACATGAACTTTCCAGCAGGGGAATGACTGGTTATTATAGAGTCACATCGGCTGTTTGTATTGGGATCTATTTACTGACTGATATGAGCGGCTCCTACATGAACTTTCCAGCAGGGGAATGACTGGTTATTATAGAGTCACATCAGCTGTTTGTATTGGGATCTATTTACCGACTGATATGAGCGGCTCCTACATGAACTTTCCAGCAGGGGAATGACTGGTTATTATAGAGTCACATCGGCTGTTTGTATTGGGATCTATTTACTGAATGATATGAGCGGCTCCTACATGAACTTTCCAGCAGGGGAATGACTGGTTATTATAGAGTCACATCGGCTGTTTGTATTGGGATCTATTTACTGACTGATATGAGCGGCTCCTACATGAACTTTCCAGCAGGGGAATGACTGGTTATTATAGAGTCACATCGGCTGTTTGTATTGGGATCTATTTACTGACTGATATGAGCGGCTCCTACATGAACTTTCCAGCAGGGGAATGACTGGTTATTATAGAGTCACATCGGCTGTTTGTATTGGGATCTATTTACTGAATGATATGAGCGACTCCTACATGAACTTTCCAGCAGGGGAATGACTGGTTATTATAGAGTAACATCGGCTGTTTGTATTGGGATCTATTTACTGACTGATATGAGCGGCTCCTACATGAACTTTCCAGCAGGGGAATGACTGGTTATTATAGAGTCACATCAGCTGTTTGTATTGGGATCTATTTACTGACTGATATGAGCGGCTCCTACATGAACTTTCCAGCAGGGGAATGACTGGTTATTATAGAGTCACATCAGCTGTTTGTATTGGGATCTATTTACTGACTGATATGAGCGGCTCCTACATGAACTTTCCAGCAGGGGAATGACCGGTTATTATAGAGTCACATCAGCTGTTTGTATTGGGATCTATTTACTGACTGATATGAGCGGCTCCTACATGAACTTTCCAGCAGGGGAATGACTGGTTATTATAGAGTCACATCAGCTGTTTGTATTGGGATCTATTTACTGACTGATATGAGCGGCTCCTACATGAACTTTCCAGCAGGGGAATGACTGGTTATTATAGAGTCACATCAGCTGTTTGTATTGGGATCTATTTACTGACTGATATGAGCGGCTCCTACATGAACTTTCCAGCAGGGGAATGACTGGTTATTATAGAGTCACATCAGCTGTTTGTATTGGGATCTATTTACTGACTGATATGAGCGGCTCCTACATGAACTTTCCAGCAGGGGAATGACTGGTTACTATAGAGTCACATCGGCTGTTTGTATTGGGATCTATTTACTGAATGATATGAGCGGCTCCTACATGAACTTTCCAGCAGGGGAATGACTGGTTTTTATAGAGTCACATCGGCTGTTTGTATTGGGATCTATTTACTGACTGATATGAGCGGCTCCTACATGAACTTTCCAGCAGGGGAATGACTGGTTATTATAGAGTCACATCGGCTGTTTGTATTGGGATCTATTTACTGAATGATATGAGCGACTCCTACATGAACTTTCCAGCAGGGGAATGACTGGTTATTATAGAGTAACATCGGCTGTTTGTATTGGGATCTATTTACTGACTGATATGAGCGGCTCCTACATGAACTTTCCAGCAGGGGAATGACTGGTTATTATAGAGTCACATCGGCTGTTTGTATTGGGATCTATTTACTGACTGATATGAGCGGCTCCTACATGAACTTTCCAGCAGGGGAATGACTGGTTATTATAGAGTCACATCAGCTGTTTGTATTGGGATCTATTTACTGACTGATATGAGCGGCTCCTACATGAACTTTCCAGCAGGGGAATGACTGGTTATTATAGAGTCACATCAGCTGTTTGTATTGGGATCTATTTACTGACTGATATGAGCGGCTCCTACATGAACTTTCCAGCAGGGGAATGACTGGTTATTATAGAGTCACATCAGCTGTTTGTATTGGGATCTATTTACTGACTGATATGAGCGGCTCCTACATGAACTTTCCAGCAGGGGAATGACCGGTTATTATAGAGTCACATCAGCTGTTTGTATTGGGATCTATTTACTGACTGATATGAGCGGCTCCTACATGAACTTTCCAGCAGGGGAATGACTGGTTATTATAGAGTCACATCAGCTGTTTGTATTGGGATCTATTTACTGACTGATATGAGCGGCTCCTACATGAACTTTCCAGCAGGGGAATGACTGGTTACTATAGAGTCACATCGGCTGTTTGTATTGGGATCTATTTACTGAATGATATGAGCGGCTCCTACATGAACTTTCCAGCAGGGGAATGACTGGTTATTATAGAGTCACATCGGCTGTTTGTATTGGGATCTATTTACTGAATGATATGAGCGGCTCCTACATGAACTTTCCAGCAGGGGAATGACTGGTTATTATAGAGTCACATCGGCTGTTTGTATTGGGATCTATTTACTGACTGATATGAGCGGCTCCTACATGAACTTTCCAGCAGGGGAATGACTGGTTACTATAGAGTCACATCAGCTGTTTGTATTGGGATCTATTTACCGACTGATATGAGCGGCTCCTACATGAACTTTCCAGCAGGGGAATGACTGGTTATTATAGAGTCACATCAGCTGTTTGTATTGGGATCTATTTACCGACTGATATGAGCGGCTCCTACATGAACTTTCCAGCAGGGGAATGACTGGTTATTATAGAGTCACATCAGCTGTTTGTATTGGGATCTATTTACTGACTGATATGAGCGGCTCCTACATGAACTTTCCAGCAGGGGAATGACTGGTTATTATAGAGTCACATCAGCTGTTTGTATTGGGATCTATTTACTGAATGATATGAGCGGCTCCTACATGAACTTTCCAGCAGGGGAATGACTGGTTATTATAGAGTCACATCAGCTGTTTGTATTGGGATCTATTTACTGACTGATATGAGCGGCTCCTACATGAACTTTCCAGCAGGGGAATGACTGGTTATTATAGAGTCACATCAGCTGTTTGTATTGGGATCTATTTACTGACTGATATGAGCGGCTCCTACATGAACTTTCCAGCAGGGGAATGACTGGTTATTATAGAGTCACATCGGCTGTTTGTATTGGGATCTATTTACTGACTGATATGAGCGGCTCCTACATGAACTTTCCAGCAGGGGAATGACTGGTTATTATAGAGTCACATCGGCTGTTTGTATTGGGATCTATTTACTGACTGATATGAGCGGCTCCTACATGAACTTTCCAGCAGGGGAATGACTGGTTATTATAGAGTCACATCGGCTGTTTGTATTGGGATCTATTTACTGAATGATATGAGCGACTCCTACATGAACTTTCCAGCAGGGGAATGACTGGTTATTATAGAGTAACATCGGCTGTTTGTATTGGGATCTATTTACTGACTGATATGAGCGGCTCCTACATGAACTTTCCAGCAGGGGAATGACTGGTTATTATAGAGTCACATCAGCTGTTTGTATTGGGATCTATTTACTGACTGATATGAGCGGCTCCTACATGAACTTTCCAGCAGGGGAATGACTGGTTATTATAGAGTCACATCGGCTGTTTGTATTGGGATCTATTTACTGACTGATATGAGCGGCTCCTACATGAACTTTCCAGCAGGGGAATGACTGGTTACTATAGAGTCACATCAGCTGTTTGTATTGGGATCTATTTACTGAATGATATGAGCGGCTCCTACATGAACTTTCCAGCAGGGGAATGACTGGTTATTATAGAGTCACATCAGCTGTTTGTATTGGGATCTATTTACTGACTGATATGAGCGGCTCCTACATGAACTTTCCAGCAGGGGAATGACTGGTTATTATAGAGTCACATCAGCTGTTTGTATTGGGATCTATTTACCGACTGATATGAGCGGCTCCTACATGAACTTTCCAGCAGGGGAATGACTGGTTATTATAGAGTCACATCAGCTGTTTGTATTGGGATCTATTTACTGACTGATATGAGCGGCTCCTACATGAACTTTCCAGCAGGGGAATGACTGGTTATTATAGAGTCACATCGGCTGTTTGTATTGGGATCTATTTACTGAATGATATGAGCGGCTCCTACATGAACTTTCCAGCAGGGGAATGACTGGTTATTATAGAGTCACATCGGCTGTTTGTATTGGGATCTATTTACTGACTGATATGAGCGGCTCCTACATGAACTTTCCAGCAGGGGAATGACTGGTTATTATAGAGTCACATCGGCTGTTTGTATTGGGATCTATTTACTGAATGATATGAGCGGCTCCTACATGAACTTTCCAGCAGGGGAATGACTGGTTATTATAGAGTCACATCGGCTGTTTGTATTGGGATCTATTTACTGACTGATATGAGCGGCTCCTACATGAACTTTCCAGCAGGGGAATGACTGGTTATTATAGAGTCACATCAGCTGTTTGTATTGGGATCTATTTACCGACTGATATGAGCGGCTCCTACATGAACTTTCCAGCAGGGGAATGACTGGTTATTATAGAGTCACATCGGCTGTTTGTATTGGGATCTATTTACTGAATGATATGAGCGGCTCCTACATGAACTTTCCAGCAGGGGAATGACTGGTTATTATAGAGTCACATCAGCTGTTTGTATTGGGATCTATTTACCGACTGATATGAGCGGCTCCTACATGAACTTTCCAGCAGGGGAATGACTGGTTATTATAGAGTCACATCAGCTGTTTGTATTGGGATCTATTTACTGACTGATATGTGCGGCTCCTACATGAACTTTCCAGCAGGGGAATGACCGGTTGTGACACTCATGTCACTTTTAAAGAAACTTGTATAAGTTACGTATAGACTCCACTGATCCCCAATTAACAGACTGACTCATTATCACTTTATTTTTAACGAGCTACTACTGAGTAGTTATTGGGGCTCAAATCTATGCAGTTTATGTAACTTTGATATCAAGCAGAGCGGGGGCAGGAAGGAGATTACATTTAGGGCAAACTCCACTGACTGGTAATGAACTGACCTTTAATTATCACAGTTAATGAAACTCTTTCTATGAACTGCTTATTATAGGGCAACAGCTGGTTTTATTGCACACACAAGGGGCGTGGCCAAAATTTTGGTACTGCGCTTGTGTTAATGGGGGTCCCCATATTAATGAGACAGAAGGAGAGAGGGGAAGGGAAAGGGGGTTCGGGGAGAGACAAATGGGGGGAGAGGGGAAATATAGAAGGGGGGAGAAGAGGGAGGATGGGGGGGAGTAAGGGCAAACAGTTGGGGGGGGGGAATAGAAAAGGAAAGGAGAGGGGATGAGAGACAGAAGGAGAGAGGGGAAGGGAAAGGGGGTTCGGGGAGTAGAGAGACAAATGGGGGGAGAGGGGAAATATAGAAGGGGGGAGAAGAGGGAGGATGGGGAGTAAGGCCAAACAGTTGGGGGGGGGGGAATAGAAAAGGTGCAGCCCATGGTGCATCAGCAGATGAAGCCCCCAATACACACAGTACAGGGATAGGTATCAGGGTGGCACCATAAACAGACAATGGTGGGAAATGTAGTTTGATATGTGGGTACATGGGCACGTTTTCTCGCGGGGACCTCACCCCCCCCCCCCCCCGCCAGACTCTGAGAGGAACCGCTGGGGGACAGACAAAGGGACTTACCTGCAGGACTCTGTCCACCTTCAGATCCTCCAATGATGGATAAATAGACATGGTGCCCGGGCTGTGGGGAAAGGAGAGACCCTTACAGTGGGGGGATCATTATGGGGTATCACAGGGGGGTAGGGACTACATTATGGGGTTAGTATATCACAGGGGCAGTGGTACATCAGTGGTGGGGGTACATGTAGGGGTGGGGGTCAGTATATGACAGGCAGTATGGGGGTGGGGGTCAGTATATGACAGGCAGTATGGGGGTGGGGGTCAGTATATGACAGGCAGTATGGGGGTGGGGGTCAGTATGGGGGTGGGGGTCAGTATATGACAGGCAGTATGGGGGTGGGGGTCAGTATATGACAGGCAGTATGGGGGTGGGGGTCAGTATGGGGGTGGGGGTCAGTATATGACAGGCAGTATGGGGGTGGGGGTCAGTATGGGGGTGGGGGTCAGTATATGACAGTCAGTATGGGGGTGGGGGTCAGTATGGGGGTGGGGGTCAGTATATGACAGGCAGTATGGGGGTGGGGGTCAGTATATGACAGGCAGTATGGGGGTGGGGGTCAGTATATGACAGGCAGTATGGGGGTGGGGGTCAGTATATGACAGGCAGTATGGGGGTGGGGGTCAGTATGGGGGTGGGGGTCAGTATATGACAGTCAGTATGGGGGTGGGGGTCAGTATGGGGGTGGGGGTCAGTATATGACAGGCAGTATGGGGGTGGGGGTCAGTATATGACAGGCAGTATGGGGGTGGGGGTCAGTATATGACAGGCAGTATGGGGGGGTATAAGAGGAGAGGGGGGGGCAGATGCGTCTCACCTGTGTGGCAGTTTCCCAGTGGATGTGGGGCAGTTGCACAACAGTCAGGGCTTTTATCGGTTCCCAGGGAGGGGCAGTGACGCCGTCGGGTCACAAGGCTCTGAGCTCAGACGGAGGGAGGGAACCAGTAGAACCAGTCTGGTGTCATTACTTATAGATAAATATATATATATATATACTCATCCCGGGGCAGTGCTGGGTATCGGCGAGACATTGCCCCATGGTGCCCCATACCCACTGCTAGGAGATTGGAGGATTAAAGGGCAAGTAGAGCAGCGCTGCTGTATTATCCCTGTACCTGTATAATAGAGATTGGTGCCCTCTGCCCATTACTGCCCATGGGGCACCTTATTAACCCTTT
The DNA here is from genome assembly GCF_000004195.4 of Xenopus tropicalis. Lineage (NCBI taxonomy): Eukaryota > Metazoa > Chordata > Amphibia > Anura > Pipidae > Xenopus > Xenopus tropicalis. Next base: position 780,606 of record NC_030686.2, read on the forward strand.
ACTCCAACACCATTTGTCTGTGGGCGTGGCTCCATTATTTCCCACTACAGTTTATTATGATTACCAGCTGTCACATGTCGGGGTTATAAATAGCCTTATCAGTGGCCACGCCCACAGCGGAAAGAATGAGCTGCGCCCCAAAGTCACGGGCCCAGATCTGACCTCAATCAGAAACAGCTGCCACTAATTACCCCCTTCGTTAGGCTAATTATAGTGAATATAAATATTATTTCCCAGCATTCACCTCCCGGCTCAGCAGCGCTCTAAGGGTTAAGCCTCGGGAGTGTCAGAGCTTAAAGGACAAGGAATGGGTTAACAAACTGGGCAAAGTGAGCCACGCCCCCTAACCTCCTGCCCCAGGCCGGGGCACCTGCTCAATAGGGGGGGGGGAATCAAAGCTCAAAAACAATAAAATGGTAGAATTTACTGCTGAGTAAAGTTCTACCTGTGTCCATTACCGGGTACACCCCCTCCTGCCCCCCCCCCAGTATTACCGGGTACACCCCCTCCTGCCCCCCCCAGTAACACTTACCTGTGTCCATTACCGGGTACACCCCCTCCTGCCCCCCCCCAGTAACACTTACCTGTGTCCATTACCGGGTACACCCCCTCCTGCCCCCCCCCCAGTAACACTTACCTGTGTCCATTACCGGGTACACCCCCTCCTGCCCCCCCCAGTAACACTTACCTGTGTCCATTACCGGGTACACCCCCTCCTGCCCCCCCCCAGTAACACTTACCTGTGTCCATTACCGGGTACACCCCCTCCTGCCCCCCCCCAGTAACACTTACCTGTGTCCATTACCGGGTACACCCCCTCCTGCCCCCCCCAGTAACACTTACCTGTGTCCATTACCGGGTACACCCCCTCCTGCCCCCCCCCAGTAACACTTACCTGTGTCCATTACCGGGTACACCCCCTCCTGCCCCCCCCCAGTAACACTTACCTGTGTCCATTACTGGGTACACCCCCTCCTGCCCCCCCCCAGTAACACTTACCTGTGTCCATTACCGGGTACACCCCCTCCTGCCCCCCCCCCCAGTAACACTTACCTGTGTCCATTACCGGGTACACCCCCTCCTGCCCCCCCCCAGTAACACTTACCTGTGTCCATTACCGGGTACACCCCCTCCTGCCCCCCCCCCAGTAACACTTACCTGTGTCCATTACCGGGTACACCCCCTCCTGCCCCCCCCAGTAACACTTACCTGTGTCCATTACCGGCACCTGTCTGGGGCCCCCCCCCCCAGTAACCCCTGCCCCCCCCCCCAGGGCACCAATCTCTGTGTCCATTACCGGCACCTATCTGGGGGCCCCCCCCAGTAACCCCTGCCCCCCCCCCAGTAACACTTACCTGTGTCCATTACCGGCACCTGTCTGGGGCCCCCCCCCCCAGTAACCCCTGCCCCCCCCCCAGGGCACCAATCTCTGTGTCCATTACCGGCACCTATCTGGGGGCCCCCCCCCAGTAACCCCTGCCCCCCCCCCAGTAACACTTACCTGTGTCCATTACCGGCATCTGTCTGGGGGTTTAACCCCTGCCCCCCCCCCCCAGTAACACTTACCTGTGTCCATTACCGGCATCTGTCTGGGGGTATAACCCCTGCCCCCCCCCCCCCAGTAACACTTACCTGTGTCCATTACCGGCATCTGTCTGGGGGTGTAACCCCTGCCCCCCCCCCCCCACACAGTAACACTTACCTGTGTTCATTACCGGCATCTGTCTGGGGGTGTAACCCCTGCCCCCCCCCCCCCCCAGTAACACTTAGCTGTGTCCATTACTGGCATTTGCCTGGGGGTGTAACCCCTGCCCCCCCCTGGGGTGGGATCCTGTTAGGTGCCTGTGGGGCAGAGGGAAGGTGGGGGTCCCTGGGGTGGGATCCTGTTAGGTGCCTGCGGGGCAGAGGGAAGGTGGGGGTCCCTGGGGTGGGATCCTGTTAGGTGCCTGTGGGGCAGAGGGAAGGTGGGGGTCCCTGGGGTGGGATCCTGTTAGGTGCCTGTGGGGCAGAGGGAAGGTGGGGGTCCCTGGGGTGGGATCCTGTTAGGTGCCTGTGGGGCAGAGGGAAGGTGGGGGGTCCCTGGGGTGGGATCCTGTTAGGTGCCTGTGGGGCAGAGGGAAGGTGGGGGTCCCTGGGGTGGGATCCTGTTAGGTGCCTGTGGGGCAGAGGGAAGGTGGGGGTCCCTGGGGTGGGATCCTGTTAGGTGCCTGTGGGGCAGAGGGAAGGTGGGGGTCCCTGGGGTGGGATCCTGTTAGGTGCCTGTGGGGCAGAGGGAAGGTGGGGGTCCCTGGGGTGGGATCCTGTTAGGTGCCTGTGGGGCAGAGGGAAGGTGGGGGTCCCTGGGGTGGGGTCCTGTTAGGTGCCTGTGGGGCAGAGGGAAGGTGGGGGTCCCTGGGGTGGGATCCTGTTAGGTGCCTGTGGGGCAGAGGGAAGGTGGGGGTCCCTGGGGTGGGATCCTGTTAGGTGCCTGTGGGGCAGAGGGAAGGTGGGGGTCCCTGGGGTGGGATCCTGTTAGGTGCCTGTGGGGCAGAGGGAAGGTGGGGGTCCCTGGGGTGGGATCCTGTTAGGTGCCTGTGGGGCAGAGGGAAGGTGGGGGTCCCTGGGGTGGGATCCTGTTAGGTGCCTGTGGGGCAGAGGGAAGGTGGGGGTCCCTGGGGTGGGATCCTGTTAGGTGCCTGTGGGGCAGAGGGAAGGTGGGGGTCCCTGGGGTGGGATCCTGTTAGGTGCCTGTGGGGCAGAGGGAAGGTGGGGGTCCCTGGGGTGGGATCCTGTTAGGTGCCTGTGGGGCAGAGGGAAGGTGGGGGTCCCTGGGGTGGGATCCTGTTAGGTGCCTGTGGGGCAGAGGGAAGGTGGGGGTCCCTGGGGTGGGGTCCTGTTAGGTGCCTGCGAGGCAGAGGGAAGGTGGGGGTCCCTGGGGTGGGATCCTGTTAGGTGCCTGTGGGGCAGAGGGAAGGTGGGGGTCCCTGGGGTGGGATCCTGTTAGGTGCCTGTGGGGCAGAGGGAAGGTGGGGGTCCCTGGGGTGGGATCCTGTTAGGTGCCTGTGGGGCAGAGGGAAGGTGGGGGTCCCTGGGGTGGGGTCCTGTTAGGTGCCTAGGGCAGAGGGAAGGTGGGGGTCCCTGGGGTGGGGTCCTGTTAGGTGCCTGTGGGGCAGAGGGAAGGTGGGGGTCCCTGGGGTGGGATCCTGTTAGGTGCCTGTGGGGCAGAGGGAAGGTGGGGGTCCCTGGGGTGGGATCCTGTTAGGTGCCTGTGGGGCAGAGGGAAGGTGGGGGTCCCTGGGGTGGGATCCTGTTAGGTGCCTGTGGGGCAGAGGGAAGGTGGGGGTCCCTGGGGTGGGATCCTGTTAGGTGCCTGTGGGGCAGAGGGAAGGTGGGGGTCCCTGGGGTGGGATCCTGTTAGGTGCCTGTGGGGCAGAGGGAAGGTGGGGGTCCCTAGTCTCGTGACTGGATCCAGGCAGAATAGGTTGTCCATGGGGCAACTGCATCTGAATTTCCAGGAACTTATCTGCCAGTCTAGCGGCTCCCTCTAGGTTAGCTGAAAGCAGTCCTAATGTGTAGCGCTGGCTGAAAGCTCAGACTCAGGCACACTTTACTGCTGCGCTGCAAGTTGGAGTGATATCCCCCCCCCTCACCCCCAGCAGCCGATCAGCAGAACAATGGGAAGGGAGCAAGATAGCAGCTCCCAGTAGGTATCAGAATAGCACTCAATAGTAAGAAATCCAAGTCCGGCTTGGGACTCCTCCAGTTACATGGGAGTAGGAGAAACAATAGGTTAGCTGAAAGCAGTTCTAATGTGTAGCGCTGGCTGAAAGCTCAGACTCAGGCACACTTTACTGCTGCGCTGCAAGTTGGAATGATATCCCCCCCCCCCCCTCACCCCCAGCAGCCGATCAGCAGAACAATGGGAAGGGAGCAAGATAGCAGCTCCCAGTAGGTATCAGAATAGCACTCAATAGTAAGAAATCCAAGTCCGGCTTGGGACTCCTCCAGTTACATGGGAGTAGGAGAAACAATAGGTTAGCTGAAAGCAGTTCTAATGTGTAGCGCTGGCTGAAAGCTCAGACTCAGGCACACTTTACTGCTGCGCTGCAAGTTGGAGTGATATCCCCCCCCTTCCCCCCCAGCAGCCGATCAGCAGAACAATGGGAAGGGAGCAAGATAGCAGCTCCCAGTAGGTATCAGAATAGCACTCAATAGTAAGAAATCCAAGTCCGGCTTGGGACTCCTCCAGTTACATGGGAGTAGGAGAAACAATAGGTTAGCTGAAAGCAGTTCTAATGTGTAGCGCTGGCTGAAAGCTCAGACTCAGGCACACTTTACTGCTGCGCTGCAAGTTGGAGTGATATCCCCCCCCTTCCCCCCCAGCAGCCGATCAGCAGAACAATGGGAAGGGAGCAAGATAGCAGCTCCCAGTAGGTATCTTTGAAGTCCAGGCACAAACCCAAAGAGTTCACCTTTGAGTTAACTCTTAGGGCTCTGGCACACGGGGAGATTAGTCGCCCGCGACAAATCTCCCTTCTCACGGGCGACTAATCTCCCCGAACTACCATCCCACCGGCAAAAATGTAAGTCGCCGGTGGGATGGCACACGCTGCGCAGGTGATTGCGGCAAATTGCGGGCGACTAATCTCCCCGTGTGCCAGAGCCCTTAGTATGATGTAGAGAGTGATATTCTGAGACAATTTGCAATTAGTCTTCATTTTTTGTTATTTGGAGCTATTTGGTTGTTAGGATCTGAATTACCTTAGCAACTAGGGAGTGGTTTGGATGAGAGACTGCTATATGAATAGGAGAGGGATTGAATAGAAAAGAAAGTTACAAAAAATAACAATAAAACTGGAGCCTCACAGAGCAATAGTTTTTGGCTGCCGGGGTCAGTGACCCCCAATTGAAAGCTCAAATTTAAATAAATAATACAGACCAATTGAAAAGTTGATTAAAAATATTAATTCTGTAACATATTAAAGCTAACCCACTCAGGATACAAGAAGAGTATATATTTATATAACTATATATATTACTATATATGGTATAAATACAGCATAATTGGCTATACCCTATCAGTGAGTTACTGTATATACGGTATAAATACAGCATTATTGGCTATACCTTATCAGTGAGAGTTACTGTATATACGGTATAAATACAGCATTATTGGCTATACCTTATCAGTGAGTTACTGTATATACGGTATAAATACAGCATTATTGGCTATACCTTATCAGTGAGTTACTGTATATACGGTATAAATACAGCATTATTGGCTATACCTTATCAGTGAGAGTTACTGTATATACGGTATAAATACAGCATTATTGGCTATACCTTATCAGTGAGAGTTACTGTATATACGGTATAAATACAGCATTATTGGCTATACCTTATCAGTGAGTTACTGTATATACGGTATAAATACAGCATTATTAGCTATACCTTATCAGTGAGAGTTACTGTATATACGGTATAAATACAGCATTATTGGCTATACCTTATCAGTGAGAGTTACTGTATATACGGTATAAATACAGCATTATTGGCTATACCTTATCAGTGAGCGTTACTGTATATACGGTATAAATACAGCATTATTGGCTATACCTTATCAGTGAGCGTTACTGTATATACGGTATAAATACAGCATTATTGGCTATACCTTATCAGTGAGTTACTGTATATACGGTATAAATACAGCATTATTGGCTATACCTTATCAGTGAGAGTTACTGTATATACGGTATAAATACAGCATTATTGGCTATACCTTATCAGTGAGAGTTACTGTATATACGGTATAAATACAGCATTATTGGCTATACCTTATCAGTGAGCGTTACTGTATATACGGTATAAATACAGCATTATTAGCTATACCTTATCAGTGAGAGTTACTGTATATACGGTATAAATACAGCATTATTGGCTATACCTTATCAGTGAGTTACTGTATATACGGTATAAATACAGCATTATTGGCTATACCTTATCAGTGAGCGTTACTGTATATACGGTATAAATACAGCATTATTGGCTATACCTTATCAGTGAGTTACTGTATATACGGTATAAATACAGCATTATTGGCTATACCTTATCAGTGAGTTACTGTATATACGGTATAAATACAGCATTATTGGCTATACCTTATCAGTGAGTTACTGTATATACGGTATAAATACAGCATTATTGGCTATGCCTTATCAGTGAGAGTTACTGTATATACAGTATAAATACAGCATTATTGGCTATACCTTATCAGTGAGTTACTGTATATACGGTATAAATACAGCATTATTGGCTATGCCTTATCAGTGAGAGTTACTGTATATACAGTATAAATACAGCATTATTGGCTATACCTTATCAGTGAGAGTTACTGTATATACGGTATAAATACAGCATTATTGGCTATACCTTATCAGTGAGAGTTACTGTATATACGGTATAAATACAGCATTATTGGCTATACCTTATCAGTGAGAGTTACTGTATATACAGTATAAATACAGCATTATTGGCTATACCTTATCAGTGAGTTACTGTATATACGGTATAAATACAGCATTATTGGCTATACCTTATCAGTGAGTTACTGTATATACGGTATAAATACAGCATTATTGGCTATGCCTTATCAGTGAGAGTTACTGTATATACAGTATAAATACAGCATTATTGGCTATACCTTATCAGTGAGTTACTGTATATACGGTATAAATACAGCATTATTGGCTATACCTTATCAGTGAGTGTTACTGTATATACGGTATAAATACAGCATTATTGGCTATACCTTATCAGTGAGTGTTACTGTATATACGGTATAAATACAGCATTATTGGCTATACCTTATCAGTGAGTGTTACTGTATATACGGTATAAATACAGCATTATTGGCTATACCTTATCAGTGAGAGTTACTGTATATACGGTATAAATACAGCATTATTGGCTATACCTTATCAGTGAGTGTTACTGTATATACGGTATAAATACAGCATTATTGGCTATACCTTATCAGTGAGCGTTACTGTATATACGGTATAAATACAGCATTATTGGCTATACCTTATCAGTGAGTTACTGTATATACGGTATAAATACAGCATTATTGGCTATACCTTATCAGTGAGTGTTACTGTATATACGGTATAAATACAGCATTATTGGCTATACCTTATCAGTGAGTTACTGTATATACGGTATAAATACAGCATTATTGGCTATACCTTATCAGTGAGAGTTACTGTATATACGGTATAAATACAGCATTATTGGCTATACCTTATCAGTGAGTTACTGTATATACGGTATAAATACAGCATTATTGGCTATACCTTATCAGTGAGTTACTGTATATACGGTATAAATACAGCATTATTGGCTATACCTTATCAGTGAGTTACTGTATATACAGTATAAATACAGCATTATTGGCTATACCTTATCAGTGAGCGTTACTGTATATACGGTATAAATACAGCATTATTGGCTATACCTTATCAGTGAGTTACTGTATATACGGTATAAATACAGCATTATTGGCTATACCTTATCAGTGAGCGTTACTGTATATACGGTATAAATACAGCATTATTGGCTATACCTTATCAGTGAGTGTTACTGTATATACGGTATAAATACAGCATTATTGGCTATACCTTATCAGTGAGTTACTGTATATACGGTATAAATACAGCATTATTGGCTATACCCTATCAGTGAGTGTTACTGTATATACGGTATAAATACAGCATTATTGGCTATACCTTATCAGTGAGTTACTGTATATACGGTATAAATACAGCATTATTGGCTATACCCTATCAGTGAGTTACTGTATATACGGTATAAATACAGCATTATTGGCTATACCTTATCAGTGAGTGTTACTGTATATACGGTATAAATACAGCATTATTGGCTATACCTTATCAGTGAGTTACTGTATATACGGTATAAATACAGCATTATTGGCTATACCTTATCAGTGAGCGTTACTGTATATACGGTATAAATACAGCATTATTGGCTATCCCTATTGGCCCCAGCACTTCCTTCCTGTTCTGGTATCACAGGCCTGGGAAGGGCAGCTCTGGGAATGGGTTCCCCGGCTGGGCAGCGGGCACTGCCCTTACATAGAATTCTCACCCAGACATCATTTGACATCCACCCCCATACCCAGAATGCAGCATGAAGGGGCTCAGTGAATGTGGCAGAGAAGGTGTGTAAGTGTTTGATTGGCTCACTCAGCTCATAGAAGGACAGGCGTCCGGCCTCATAGTCCAACCAGATCCTTACTCTCCTGCAGGTGGGGGCATGGGGTAAATATATTTCTGTACCATTGTGTTTCACTATGTATACGGTATTATTACGACATCTAAACAAACACCAGGATTTATCATTTTCCCCAATCAAAGACTGTGACCCTCTCCTCTTCATACTGGGATAGGCCACCCCGACCCTCATGTCCCCAAAGTCACTGCCTATTAAATCCCAGTAATATTGCCCCGTGGTAAAAACTGTGGTGCTTAAAACCTGCGCATCCTGATATTCCTCTGGTATATAGGGTTCCTGGATCTCATCTGAGTGGTATGCCAACTTCCTGTCCGGTGATAGGCATATATTTGCCCCGGCCGTGCATCTATCCAGTACCAGCTCTGTAGCCTCCTGCCCATAGATCCTTCCCTTTAGCCCAATGATAATCCCAGCTAAGCCTGTGAGTAATGTCTCTGAGATCCCACCCACATCTACATCCAGATCCCCTACAGCCGGGTCCTTTATACCCCCTCTCTCTCTGCCCCCATTATCTGCCCCCTCAGCCCCACAAAAGGCAGCTCCATGGGATTCCCATTGTGCCTGTAGGACAGTGAGTGGATCTGCCATGTTGCACAGCTCCTCAATGTGCCGGATCTTCCTGGACAGCTCGTCCTTCTTTATTTCCAGCTGTTGGATCAGCTCAGTGAGTGTGAGTGAGAGCTTCTCTTTCTGCCTGGAGATGTCACTCAGGAGTTGCTCCTCTTGGGAATCGGCCCAGCGCCTGATGTCCCTAAACAGGTCAATGACTCTCTCTGTCTCAATGGCGGCTTTTTCCTCTAATTCTCCCCTGCGCTCCTGCAGCCTCTGGGCTCCTCTCTCAGTCTCCTCTCTCTCTGGGCTCAGTTTCTCCAGAACTTTCCTCAGTTTCTCTTTCTTCTTCTCAGAGGCCTCACTCAGCAGCTCCACCCTGTGGCCCCGGTGCCCCCCGGCCAGGCAGCAGGAGGCACAGATAGGGGCCCCATCCTCACAGCAGTGATACTTTAGGGGCTCATTGTGGGCGGAGCACTTTCTGCTCTCAGGAAGGAAACGCGTTGCTATGTTACTCAGCCTCAGGTTCCTCTGTAGCTCAGGGCGTCTCTTATATTTTCTTCTACACTCAGGACAAGATGGATCCTCCTCTATCCCCTCCTGCCAGTCCCATGTTGCCCCAATGCAGCACTGGCAGAAGTTGTGCCCACAGGGCAGGGACACGGGGTCGGTATAAATCTCCCGGCATACGGAGCAGGTCAGCTCCTCTCTCAGATCGGCAGCCGCCATTGCTGAAAACAGGAAACAGGAAGTGCAATGTGTTCCTTTATCTCCAAATACTCTAAACCACAGGGTGGGGTTATTACTTGGAATTTAGTCTTTGTGAAATAGAGCGCTTCCCCCTCTTTATGACTATAAAAGAGACCCCCAAGGATAGTGGCACCTACACGGTGAGACCAAGCGCCTGTAGAGTTCCCTGTGTGTTTGGCCAATGGAAATCTGTGGGCAGGAGACAAGCTTCCAATATTATCTCTATTACACATTGGGGCTGGGATTCTCCATCTCTCCCTCTTGGTTCCTTCTCTTTCCTCTCTGGCTTTTGTTCTGCTGGGGGCAGGGGGGAGCTATGGAGAGACGGCGGTTGGCTAATGCAGGTTGCCAGTCCCAATATGGCTACCTTGTGATGTCACAGGTGAGCCAGCCTCAGCTCAGGAAGTGTGTACCGAAGGAGCTGTTAAAGGGAAACTATACCCCCAGTTTATATTATGTTAAGTGACCTGTTAAAGAATCTCGCCAAACTAGAATATATATATCAGTAAATATCGCCCTTTTACATCCTTTCCCTTGAGCCGCCATTTTGTGATGGGCTGTGTGCTCCCTCAGAGATCAGCTGACAGGAAGTGATGCAGCTCTAACTGTACCAGGAAGTAGTGTGGGAGCTGATAGGGCCTAGCATGTATGTGTGCCTTGGCTTGTTTGTGTGCACTGAGAGTCCTGGGATCCCAGGGGGCGGCCCTTAGCACTTAAAATGGCAGTTTCCTATTTAGGATTAGCCAATGGCACATACTGCTAAATAAGTATATTGATGCTCATTTCCAGGAACCCTCTTTATTTTTCTCAAACTCTCTGTACAGGCTATGGGCAAACTTAGGGGGCTGTTCCTGCTGAATTGTGCTTAGTACAGGGGAATCCCTATGTGCCATAGTTTTATGGTATCTCTCTGTACAGGCTATGGGCAAACTTAGGGGGCTGTTCCTGCTGAATTGTGCTTAGTACAGGGGAATCCCTATGTGCCATAGTTTTATGGTATCTCTCTGTACAGGCTATGGGCAAACTTAGGGGGCTGTTCCTGCTGAATTGTGCTTAGTACAGGGGAATCCCTATGTGCCATAGTTTTATGGTATCTCTCTGTACAGGCTATGGGCAAACTTAGGGGGCTGTTCCTGCTGAATTGTGCTTAGTACAGGGGAATCCCTATGTGCCATAGGTTTATGGTATCTCTCTGTACAGGCTATGAGCAAACTTAGGGGGCTGTTCCTGCTGAATTGTGCTTAGTACAGGGGAATCCATATGTGCCATAGTTTTATGGTATCTCTCTGTACAGGCTATGGGCAAACTTAGGGGGCTGTTCCTGCTGAATTGTGCTTAGTACAGGGGAATCCCTATGCTGCCATAGTTTTATGGTATCTCTCTGTACAGGCTATGGGCAAACTTAGGGGGCTGTTCCTGCTGAATTGTGCTTAGTACAGGGGAATCCCTATGTGCCATAGTTTTATGGTATCTCTCTGTACAGGCTATGGGCAAACTTAGGGGGCTGTTCCTGCTGAATTGTGCTTAGTACAGGGGAATCCCTATGTGCCATAGTTTTATGGTATCTCTCTGTACAGGCTATGGGCAAACTTAGGGGGCTGTTCCTGCTGAATTGTGCTTAGTACAGGGGTATCCCTATGTGCCATAGTTTTATGGTATCTCTCTGTACAGGCTATGGGCAAACTTAGGGGGCTGTTCCTGCTGAATTGTGCTTAGTACAGGGGTATCCCTATGTGCCATAGTTTTATGGTATCTCTCTGTACAGGCTATGGGCAAACTTAGGGGGCTGTTCCTGCTGAATTGTGCTTAGTACAGGGGAATCCCTATGCTGCCATAGTTTTATGGTATCTCTCTGTACAGGCTATGGGCAAACTTAGGGGGCTGTTCCTGCTGAATTGTGCTTAGTACAGGGGAATCCCTATGTGCCATAGTTTTATGGTATCTCTCTGTACAGGCTATGGGCAAACTTAGGGGGCTGTTCCTGCTGAATTGTGCTTAGTACAGGGGTATCCCTATGTGCCATAGTTTTATGGTATCTCTCTGTACAGGCTATGGGCAAACTTAGGGGGCTGTTCCTGCTGGGGCTGGGCTCTCTTCCCCTCTTGTATCGGTTACTGATTGCTTTATATGTTACTCCTTGTAGAGTGTAAGCTCTTTGGGGCAGGGCTCTCTTCCCCTCTTGTATCGGTTACTGATTGCTTTATATGTTACTCCTTGTAGAGTGTAAGCTCTTTGGGGCAGGGCTCTCTTCCCCTCTTGTATCGGTTACTGATTGCTTTATATGTTACTCCTTGTAGAGTGTAAGCTCTTTGGGGCAGGGCTCCCTTCCCCTCCTGTATCGGTTACTGATTGCTTTATATGTTACTCCTTGTAGAGTGTAAGCTCTTTGGGCAGGGCCCTCTTCCCCTCCTGTATCGGTTACTGATTGCTTTATATGTTACTCCTTGTAGAGTGTAAGCTCTTTGGGCAGGGCTCTCTTCCCCTCCTGTATCGGTTACTGATTGCTTTATATGTTACTCCTTGTAGAGTGTAAGCTCTTTTGGGCAGGGCTCCCTTCCCCCCCTGTATGGGTTACTGATTGCTTTATATGTTACTCCTTGTAGATTGTAAGCTCTTTTGGGCAGGGCTCTCTTCCCCTCTTGTATCGGTTACTGATTGCTTTATATGTTACTCCTAGTAGAGTGTAAGCTCTTTGGGGCAGGGCTCTCTTCCCCTCTTGTATCGGTTACTGATTGCTTTATATGTTACTCCTTGTAGAGTGTAAGCTCTTTGGGCAGGGCCCTCTTCCCCTCCTGTATCGGTTACTGATTGCTTTATATGTTACTCCTTGTAGAGTGTAAGCTCTTTGGGGCAGGGCTCTCTTCCCCTCTTGTATCGGTTACTGATTGCTGTATATGTTACTCCTTGTAGAGTGTAAGCTCTTTTGGGCAGGGCTCCCTTCCCCTCCTGTATCGGTTACTGATTGCTTTATATGTTACTCCTTGTAGAGTGTAAGCTCTTTTGGGCAGGGCTCTCTTCCCCTCCTGTATCGGTTACTGATTGCTTTATATGTTACTCCTTGTAGAGTGTAAGCTCTTTTGGGCAGGGCTCTCTTCACCTCCTGTATCGGTTACTGATTGCTGTATATGTTACTCCTTGTAGAGTGTAAGCTCTTTTGGGCAGGGCTCCCTTCCCCTCCTGTATCGGTTACTGATTGCTTTATATGTTACTCCTTGTAGAGTGTAAGCTCTTTTGGCAGGGCTTCCCCCCTGTATCGTTACTGATGCTTTATGTTCCTGTAGAGTGTAAGCTCTTTGGCAGGTCCTTCCCCTCCTGTATCGGTTACTGATTGCTTTATATGTTACTCCTTGTAGAGTGTAAGCTCTTTTGGGCAGGGCTCCCTTCCCCTCCTGTATCGGTTACTGATTGCTTTATATGTTACTCCTTGTAGAGTGTAAGCTCTTTTGGGCAGGGCTCTCTTCCCCTCTTGTATCGGTTACTGATTGCTGTATATGTTACTCTGTATGCCCAATGTATGTAACCCACTTATTGTACAGCGCTGCGGGGTATGTTGGTGCTTTATAAATAAATGTTAATAATAATAACAATAATAACTAGGCATAAGATAATCTCTGTACAGTACTGTTACCTGATCTGACACTGTATATCCCTAGCTCTAAGTTTTTTTCTTGCAAAGAACACCATTCTGTATACATGGAATCCGACTGTTATAAAATAAATTTTAAAAAAACAATTAAAAAAAAAAAAACCAATATATTTTTGGAAAGTACACGATCCCCTGTATCTATGTACCCAAGTCTTTCTACTCCAAAGTATGAAGCCGTAAACTTTTCTAAAATTGATGATTTTGACAAAACTTCAGAAAATCACCTCAAAACTTCCACTTTGCACCATCTTTTCTCTCACAGAAACACATATAAAACACCCTATAACCATATAAAACAACACCCTATAACCATATAAAACACCCTATAACCATATAAAACACCCTATAATCATATAAAACACCCTATAACCATATAAAACACCCTATAACTATATAAAACACCCTATAACCATATAAAACACCCTATAACCATATAAAACACCCTATAACCATATAAAACAACACCCTATAACCATATAAAACAACACCCTATAACCACATAAAACACCCTATAACCATATAAAACACCCTATAACCATATAAAACAACACCCTATAACCATATAAAACACCCTATAACCATATAAAACAACACCCTATAACCACATAAAACACCCTATAACCATATAAAACACCCTATAATCATATAAAACACCCTATAACCATATAAAACAACACCCTATAACCATATAAAACCCCCTAAATATGAACCCCAGGGGGCTACTGAACAGTCTGATGTCCTATATACATAGGTTTATCAAAGCACATGGCTCTTACATGACCCTGTCTGTGTGTTAGGGCTCCCAGAGGGGCTGGGGGGCTGCCTGTCTGTGTGTTAGGGCTCTCAGAGGGGCCGGGGGGCTGCCTGTCTGTGTGTTAGGGCTCCCAGAGGGGCCGGGGGGGGGCTGCCTGTCTGTGTTAGGGCTCCCAGAGGGGCTGGGGGGCTGCCTGTCTGTGTTAGGGCTCCCAGAGGGGCCGGGGGGCTGCCTGTCTGTGTGTTAGGGCTCCCAGAGGGGCTGGGGGGCTGCCTGTCTGTGTTAGGGCTCCCAGAGGGGCCGGGGGGCTGCCTGTCTGTGTGTTAGGGCTCCCAGAGGGGCTGGGGGCTGCCTGTCTGTGTGTTAGGGCTCCCAGAGGGGCTGGGGGGCTGCCTGTCTGTGTGTTAGGGCTCCCAGAGGGGCTGCCTGTCTGTGTGAGGAACTCCCAGAGGGGCTGGGGGGCTGCCTGTCTGTGTGAGGAACTCCCAGAGGGGCTGGGGGGCTGCCTGTCTGTGTGAGGAATTCCCAGAGGGGCTGGGGGGGCTGCCTGTCTGTGTGAGGAACTCCCAGAGGGGCTGGGGGGCTGCCTGTCTGTGTGAGGAACTCCCAGAGGGGCTGGGGGGCTGCCTGTCTGTGTGAGGAACTCCCAGAGGGGCTGGGGGGCTGTCTGTCTGTGTGAGGAACTCCCAGAGGGGCTGGGGGGCTGCCTGTCTGTGTGAGGAACTCCCAGAGGGGCTGGGGGGGGCTGCCTGTCTGTGTGAGGAACTCCCAGAGGGGCTGGGGGGCTGCCTGTCTGTGTGAGGAACTCCCAGAGGGGCTGGGGGGCTGCCTGTCTGTGTGAGGAACTCCCAGAGGGGCTGGGGGGCTGCCTGTCTGTGTGAGGAACCCCCAGAGGGGCTGGGGGCTGCCTGTCTGTGTGAGGAACTCCCAGAGGGGCTGGGGGGCTGCCTGTCTGTGTGTTAGGGCTCCCAGAGGGGCTGGGGGCACTTCCTGTCTGTGTGTTAGGGCTCCCAGAGGGGCTGGGGGGCTGCCTGTCTGTGTGTTAGGGCTCCCAGAGGGGCTGGGGGGCTGCCTGTCTGTGTGTTAGGGCTCTCAGAGGGGCCGGGGGGCTGCCTGTCTGTGTGTTAGGGCTCCCAGAGGGGCCGGGGGGGGGGCTGCCTGTCTGTGTTAGGGCTCCCAGAGGGGCTGGGGGGCTGCCTGTCTGTGTTAGAGCTCCCAGAGGGGCCGGGGGGCTGCCTGTCTGTGTGTTAGGGCTCCCAGAGGGGCTGGGGGGCTGCCTGTCTGTGTTAGGGCTCCCAGAGGGGCCGGGGGGCTGCCTGTCTGTGTGTTAGGGCTCCCAGAGGGGCTGGGGGCTGCCTGTCTGTGTGTTAGGGCTCCCAGAGGGGCTGGGGGGCTGCCTGTCTGTGTGTTAGGGCTCCCAGAGGGGCTGCCTGTCTGTGTGAGGAACTCCCAGAGGGGCTGGGGGGCTGCCTGTCTGTGTGTTAGGGCTCCCAGAGGGGCTGGGGGGCTGCCTGTCTGTGTGTTAGGGCTCCCAGAGGGGCTGCCTGTCTGTGTGAGGAACTCCCAGAGGGGCTGGGGGGCTGCCTGTCTGTGTGAGGAACTCCCAGAGGGGCTGGGGGGCTGCCTGTCTGTGTGAGGAATTCCCAGAGGGGCTGGGGGGGCTGCCTGTCTGTGTGAGGAACTCCCAGAGGGGCTGGGGGGCTGCCTGTCTGTGTGAGGAACTCCCAGAGGGGCTGGGGGGCTGCCTGTCTGTGTGAGGAACTCCCAGAGGGGCTGGGGGGCTGTCTGTCTGTGTGAGGAACTCCCAGAGGGGCTGGGGGGCTGCCTGTCTGTGTGAGGAACTCCCAGAGGGGCTGGGGGGGGCTGCCTGTCTGTGTGAGGAACTCCCAGAGGGGCTGGGGGGCTGCCTGTCTGTGTGAGGAACTCCCAGAGGGGCTGGGGGGCTGCCTGTCTGTGTGAGGAACTCCCAGAGGGGCTGGGGGGCTGCCTGTCTGTGTGAGGAACCCCCAGAGGGGCTGGGGGGCTGCCTGTCTGTGTGAGGAACTCCCAGAGGGGCTGGGGGGCTGCCTGTCTGTGTGTTAGGGCTCCCAGAGGGGCTGGGGGCACTTCCTGTCTGTGTGTTAGGGCTCCCAGAGGGGCTGGGGGGCTGCCTGTCTGTGTGTTAGGGCTCCCAGAGGGGCTGGGGGGCTGCCTGTCTGTGTGTTAGGGCTCCCAGAGGGGCTGGGGGGCTGCCTGTCTGTGTGTTAGGGCTCCCAGAGGGGCTGGGGGGCTGCCTGTCTGTGTGTTAGGGCTCCCAGAGGGGCTGGGGGCACTTCCTGTCTGTGTGAGGAACTCCCAGAGGGGCTGGGGGCACTTCCTGTCTGTGTGAGGAACTCCCAGAGGGGCTGGGGGGCTGCCTGTCTGTGTGTTAGGGGTCCCAGAGGGGCCGGGGGGCTGCCTGTCTGTGTGTTAGGGGTCCCAGAGGGGCTGGGGGGCTGCCTGTCTGTGTGAGGAACTCCCAGAGGGGCTGGGGGGCTGCCTGTCTGTGTGTTAGGGGTCCCAGAGGGGCCGGGGGGCTGCCTGTCTGTGTGTTAGGGGTCCCAGAGGGGCCGGGGGGCACTTCCTGTCTGTGTGTTAGGGGTCCCAGAGGGGCTGGGGGGCTGCCTGTCTGTGTGTTAGGGGTCCCAGAGGGGCCGGGGGGCACTTCCTGTCTGTGTGTTAGGGCTCCCAGAGGGGCTGGGGGCACTTCCTGTCTGTGTGTATATATGTTAAGTTTGACTCGCCCAACACGTGTATATATGTACAGTTGCACAATGCAGGGTGAATATCATAACCTTCTCCGACTGGGGGGAGACAAATGAACAAAGAGAAAAGGGAATGGCCCCTGTGTATCAGCTTGTCCCACACCTTCTCAGCCAATCGCTGCCCAGCAGAGGGCACAATAGGGAGACCCTCATACTTGCAGCTTATTGCCCACGTGCCCAAGGGCTTTGCCACTGACCCCTCACAGGCACTAATACCCGGGGGTGGAGCCCAGACACCCAGCCGGCACTAACGGGGAGCTCGAGGGACAGGAAATGACATGGATGCCTGGGGGTGGGGAGGCAAATTAATTGAGTGATTCTTAATCTTGGTCATGTGACAGGGGATTAACCCATTGTTGCCCACTGCCATGCGAAGGAACAGGAAACGTTCAAAGCTCCGGTGACATCATCACTTGCATCATCTTCTCTCAGGGAAGAACATGGAATCCCCCGTATGAGGGAAGTCTGACGTCTCATTG
This sequence comes from Xenopus tropicalis, assembly GCF_000004195.4. Taxonomy (NCBI): domain Eukaryota; kingdom Metazoa; phylum Chordata; class Amphibia; order Anura; family Pipidae; genus Xenopus; species Xenopus tropicalis. The sequence continues at coordinate 797,859 of NC_030686.2, forward strand.
GTTGCTCAGAGGATCCCGTTATTATTTCCACGGATGAGGTTCTTATGGACCCTAAGAAGGTCCCTACTATTCTGACCCGGGCAGTTTATTGGGTTTGCCAACTTCTACAGGAGACGTGTCCAGAACGGGATTCTTGCTCCCGTTACTGATCCAACCAGTAATCTAATCGTTTAACTGGTCAGTACTGCCCAAGTCACTTGCAACAAGCTAAAGGATCTATTTACGTCTGCACCTAAAGGGGAAGGAAAGGCATTTGGGCAAGTTACTGCCAATAGATTAGCCACATTAGTGCCCCCTAGAGCCCTATATTGATTCTGCCGAAAGTTTGTTTAACATAGCAGCCGCCATTTTAGCTCGGTCTCAGTAGCTTTAGTGCTGCAGCTCTGGCTGCTGGGAGCTCAGATTACACAGCACAACTGGGAGGGGGAGAGAAGCAAACTGAGCATGCTCGTGCCTGTGCCCTGAAGGATATTTCTGAGAGAGGAAGTCTGACACAGAAGATCATGTGACACAATAGGAGACAATAAATCCTGTTTCCTTTGATAGAGGACTCAGCTGTGAGTGCTTATGGCTGTACTTACACAGACCTTTCTGAGTTTGTACCTTTACTTCTCCTTTAATCTTCCTGACACCTCCCCGCCTCCTGTTGTGAGTCGGACACATGTGGAACCGGTCGGAGGAATTTTTTCGGAAAGATCCGGCGCTCAAGACGTTCTATTTGTCGCTCAGTTGAATTCCCATATTCCCTGCAGACCAGGGTCTCAGAACAATATGGCCGAAACGGACCTATCGGTGGGTGCATGCAGGGACCCAAAGGCGTGTCCCAATCCTGCCCCAGAGCTAGGAATACCTTGTGTCCTTCTGGCGACGGCATTGTAAAGGGTTAAACGGGGGGTTCACTTTTAGTTACACAAGGGCCAATTCCCAGCAGCTTTGCAATTGGTCTTCGTTATTTATAGCTTTTGATTATTTGCCTTCTGCCTCTTTTCAGCTTTTTAAATGGGGGTCACTGACCCCGGCAGCCAAACCCTATTGCTCTTATCTTTCTATTCAGCCCCTCCCCTATTCATATACCATTCTCTCCCTGGTTGCTAAGGTAATTCAAACCCTAGCAACCATATAACTGCTGAAATTGAAATAATTAAAAAAAAAAAATGGGAGACCAATGGCAAATGGTCTCAGAATATTTCTCTCCACATCATACTAACAGTCAACTCAGAGGGGAACAACCCCCAAAGCCAAACCATGGAATCTCAGCAGGAAGTAGTTTTACCCCCAGTTTGACAGGAAAACAGAACCAAAAGGGGTGGGGTTTAATCAAAGTGGGCAGGGCTTACAGATCTCAGGAGTCGGGCCAATTCAATGACCGGGCCCTAGGGCCAAAGTAGCCATTTAATCCACGTGCCGATCAACAGTTCACGCGCTAGTGAGAGTGTGGCAGCCATCTTGGATTCGCCCCGAGACAACGCCAAGTGGAGTTACTGGGGAGCATCGCTGGTTTGTGGGAGGCTTATTTGCTCATGGGGTGCAGACGTAGTGGGATTGGGGGGCCCTAGAGTATGTGTATCCCTAGGCTGAATGGTACCCTGCCCTCTGTATACACAATATATACTGTGCCCGGGGCCCAGGCAGAGAAAGCAAATCATTCCGGAGGCGGGGCTAGAGAAAAGCAGTTTATTGGAGAGTGCAGTGGGGGGGAGGGGCATGCTGCCTACACAATGGGGACCTGCCACAAAGAGGGAGGGGGGGGGATAACTGCACCCCATGATAAGAATCAGTAAGAAAAACCAACACTTTCACTCACAGCACCCCTAGCAGTGCCCAGCCCACCCTGAAAGGCCCCCCCAGACTGGCACCAACACACATAGGGCCCCGTCCCCTCATTGGCCCCAGGGCTGATGCATCGCTGGCTGTGAGTGGTCAGTGTTCTGGTCAGGAAAGCCGAGGGGCAGAGTGTGGGGCATGGAGAGGGGGGGGGGGGGGGTCAGGCAGCATCCGGTCTGTGTCCTGCACTCTCTGCCCCTGGCAACCGGCTGGGCAGGAACCTCTGCACCTAAACATGGGGGGAGAGACTGGTGAGTGGCACAGAAAGACACGGGGGGGGGCAATAGGGATGGGACCAGGCTAGAGAGAGAGGGGGGGGCAATAGGGATGGGACAGAGCTAGAGAGAGGGGGGGCAATAGGGATGGGACAGAGCTAGAGAGAGAGGGGGGGGCAATAGGGATGGGACAGGGCTAGAGAGAGGGGGGCAATAGGGATGGGACAGAGCTAGAGAGAGAGGGGGGGGCAATAGGGATGGGACAGGGCTAGAGAGAGGGGGGCAATAGGGATGGGACAGAGCTAGAGAGAGGGGGGGCAATAGGGATGGGACAGAGCTAGAGAAAGGGGGGCAATAGGGATGGGACCAGGCTAGAGAGAGGGGGGGGCAATAGGGATGGGACAGGGCTAGAGAGAGGGGGGCAATAGGGATGGGACAGAGCTAGAGAGAGGGGGGGCAATAGGGATGGGACAGGGCTAGAGAGAGGGGGGGGCAATAGGGATGGGACAGGGGCTAGAGAGAGGGGGGCATTAGGGATGGGACAGAGCTAGAGAGAGGGGGGCAATAGGGATGGGACCAGGCTAGAGAGAGAGGGGGGGCAATAGGGATGGGACAGGGCTAGAGAGAGGGGGGGGGCAATAGGGATGGGACAGAGCTAGAGAGAGGGGGGCAATAGGGATGGGACAGAGCTAGAGAGGGGGGGGGCAATAGGGATGGGACAGAGCTTGACAGGGGGGGCAATAAGGATGGGACCAGGCTAGAGAGAGGGGGGGGGCAATAGGGATGGGACAGGGCTAGAGAGAGGGGGGCAATAGGGATGGGACAGAGCTAGAGAGAGGGTGGGCAATAAGGATGGGGACCAGGCTAGAAAGAGGGGGGGGGGCAATAAGGATGGGACCAGGCTAGAGAGAGGGGGGGCAATAGGGATGGGACCAGGCTAGAGAGAGGGGGGGCAATAGGGATGGGACAGAGCTAGAAAGAGGGGGGGGCAATAGGGATGGGACAGAGCTAGAGAGAGGGGGGGGCAATAGGATGGGACCAGGCTAGAGAGAGGGGGGGGGCAATAGGGATGGGACCAGGCTAGAGAGAGGGGGGGGCAATAAGGATGGGACCAGGCTAGAGAGAGGGGGGGGGGGGGCAATAGGGATGGGACAGAGCTAGAGAGAGGGGGGGGGCAATAGGGATGGGACAGAGCTAGAGAGAGGGGGGGGGCAATAGGGATGGGACAGAGCTAGAGAGAGGGGGGGCAATAGGGATGGGACAGAGCTAGAGAGAGGGGGGCAATAGGGATGGGACAGAGCTAGAGAGAGGGGGGGGCAATAGGGATGGGACAGAGCTAGAGAGAGAGGGGGCAATAGGGATGGGACAGGGCTAGAGAGAGGGGGGGCAATAGGGATGGGACAGAGCTAGAGAGAGGGGGGGCAATAGGGATGGGACAGAGCTAGAGAGAGGGGGGGCAATAGGGATGGGACCAGGCTAGAGAGAGGGGGGGCAATAGGGATGGGACCAGGCTAGAGAGAGGGGGGGCAATAGGGATGGGACAGAGCTAGAGAGAGAGGGGGCAATAGGGATGGGACAGAGCTAGAGAGAGGGGGGGCAATAGGGATTGGACAGAGCTAGAGAGAGGGGGGGGCAATAGGGATGGGACAGAGCTAGAGAGAGAGGGGGCAATAGGGATGGGACAGGGCTAGAGAGAGGGGGGGCAATAGGGATGGGACAGGGCTAGAGAGAGGGGGGCAATAAGGATGGGACAGGGCTAGTGAGAGGGGGCAATAGGGATGGGACAGGGCTAGAGAGAGGGGGGGCAATAGGGATGGGACCAGGGGCTAGAGAGAGGGGGGGCAATAGGGATGGGACAGGGCTAGAGAGGGGGGGCAATAGGATGGGACAGGCTAGAAGAGGGGGCAATAGGGATGGACAGGGCTAGAGAGGGGGGGGGCAATAGGGATGGGACAGGGCTAGAGAGAGGGGGGGGGCAATAGGGATGGGACAAAGCTAGAGGGGGGGGCAATAGGGATGGGACAGGGCTAGAGAGAGGGGGGGCAATAGGGATGGGACAGGGCTAGAGAGAGGGGGGGCAATAGGGATGGGACAGGGGGGATACAGACCAAAGAGCAAATGGCAGGGGAGAGACAGGAGGGTAAAGAGACAGTCGGGGGGCACTCACCTACCCACTATGAGGGGCGCTCACTCCAGCTTCAGTAGCTCCACATCAAAGGTCAGGGTGGAGTTGGGGGGGATAATGCCGGGGTGTCCGGCTGCACCGTAGGCAAAGTCGGGGGAGCAGGTGAGTCTCGCCCTCTGCCCCACACTCATCTGTCAGGGTAAAACACACACGTGCCGCGGGGGTAAGAAATAGTTTGTGGGGCGTTGGGGCACACACATACACATCACTTGGGGCCCAACTGGAAAGGGCCAGGCTGCGCTGCTAATTATGGGAATCACATGACAGGGCGGTGCCAACCTACCTGTGCCACGCCCTCCTCCCAGCCGCGGATCACTTCATTCCGACCAATGATGAACCTGAACGGCTTGTTCCTATCCCGCGACGAGTCAAACTTCCTCCCGTCCTCCAGCGATCCTGGGGGGAATAGGGGGTTAATATTCCTAAACTGCCACCCCTTGCCCCCTCCAGCGACCCTGGGGGAAATAGGGGGTTAATATTCTTAAACTGCCACCCCTTGCCCCCTCCAGCGACCCTGGGGGGAATAGGGGGTTAATATTCCTAAACTGCCACCCCTTGCCCCCTCCAGCGACCCTGGGGGGAATAGGGGGTTAATATTCCTAAACTGCCACCCCTTGCCCCCTCCAGCGACTCTGGGGGGAATAGGGGGTTAATATTCCTAAACTGCCACCCCTTGCCCCCTCCAGCGACCCTGGGGGAAATAGGGGTTAATATTCCTAAACTGCCACCCCTTGCCCCCTCCAGCGACCCTGGGGGAATAGGGGGTTAATATTCCTGAACTGCCACCCCTTGCCCCCTCCAGCGACCCTGGGGGAATAGGGGGTTAATTTCCTGAACTGCCACCCCTTGCCCCCTCCAGCGACCCTGGGGGGAATAGGGGGTTAAGATTCCTGAACTGCCACCCCTTGCCCCTCCAGCGACCCTGGGGGAATAGGGGGTTAATATTCCTGAACTGCCACCCCTTGCCCCCTCCAGCGACCCTGGGGGGAATAGGGGGTTAATATTCCTGAACTGCCACCCCTTGCCCCCTCCAGCGACCCTGGGGGGAATAGGGGGTTAATATTCCTGAACTGCCACCCCTTGCCCCCTCCAGCGACCCTGGGGGGAATAGGGGGTTAATATTCCTGAACTGCCACCCCTTGCCCCCTCCAGCGACCCTGGGGGGAATAGGGGGTTAATATTCCTGAACTGCCACCCCTTGCCCCCTCCAGCGACCCTGGGGGAAATAGGGGGTTAATATTCCTGAACTGCCACCCCTTGCTCCCTCCAGCGACCCTGGGGGAATAGGGGGTTAATATTTCCAGAACTGCCACCCTTGCCCCCTCCAGGGACCCTGGGGGAATAGGGGGTTAATATTCCAGAACTGCCACCCCTTGCCCCCTCCAGCGACCCTGGGGGGAATAGGGGGTTAATATTCCAGAACTGCCACCCCTTGCCCCCTCCAGCGACCCTGGGGGGAATAGGGGGTTAATATTCCAGAACTGCCACCCCTTCCCCCTCCAGCGACCCTGGGGGGAATAGGGGGTTAATATTCCTGAACTGCCACCCCTTGCCCCCTCCAGCGACCCTGGGGGGAATAGGGGGTTAATATTCCTGAACTGACACCCCTTGCCCCCTCCAGCGACCCTGGGGGGAATAGGGGGTTAATATTCCAGAACTGCCACCCCTTGCCCCCTCCAGCGACCCTGGGGGGAATAGGGGGTTAATATTCCAGAACTGCAATAAATCCCACCCGGAACCAGCACTTACCCACATAGTGCACCACCACAGTCTGACCCTTCTTTGGAAACGTGCGCCCTGTGGGGACAGAGGAACAGTTATACCCCGAGTTATCAGCCCTGCCTATACACCTCCATACCCCCAAACCCGGGCCTATACACCTCCATACCCCCAAACCCGGGCCTATACACCTCCATACCCCCAAACCCGGGCCTATACACCTCCATACCCCCAAACCCGGGCCTATACACCTCCATTACCCCCAAACCCGGGCCTAGTACACCTCCATACCCCCAAACCCCGGGGCCTATTACACCTCCATACCCCCAACCCGGGCCTATAACACCCTCCCATACCCCAAACCCACGCCTATAACCCCCTGAGCCCCCAAACCCCGGGCCCTATAACCCCCTGAGCCCCCCAAACCCGGGCCCTATAAACCCCCTAGCCCCAAACCCCGGGCCTATAACCCCCTGAGCCCCCAACCCCGGGCCTATAACCCCCTGAGCCCCCAACCCGGGCCTATAACCCCTGAGCCCCAACCGGGCCTATAATCCCTGGGCCCCCAAACCGCCGGGGCCGTAATAACCCCCTGCAGCCCCCAAACCCGGGCTATAATCCCTGGGCCCCAAACGCCCGCCTATACACCCCTGAGCCCCCAACCCGGGCCTATAATCCCCTGGGCCCCCCAAACCCACGCCTATTAATCCCCTGGGCCCCAAACCCACGCCTATAATCCCCTTGGCCCCCCAAACCCCGGGCCTATACACCCCTGAGCCCCAAAACCCGGGGGCCTATAACCCCCTGAGCCCCCAAACCCCGGGCCCTATACACCCCCTGAGCCCCCAAACCCCGGGCCTATACACCCCCTGAGCCCCAAACCCGGGCCTATAACCCCTGAGCCCCAACCCGCGGCCCATACACCCCCTGAGCCCCCAACCCCGGGGCCTATACACCCCCTGAGCCCCAAACCCGGGCCTATAACCCCTGAGCCCCCAAACCCGGCCTATTACACCCCCTGAGCCCCCAACCCCGGGCCTATAATCCCCTGGGCCCCCAAACCCACGCTTATATCCCCCTGGGCCCCCAAACCTGGGCCTATAATCCCTGGGCCCCAAACCCCGGGCCTATACACCCCCTGAGCCCCCAAACCCGGGCCTATAACCCCCTGAGCCCCAAACCCCGGGCCTATACCCCCCTGAGCCCCAAACCCCGGGCCTATACACCCCCTGAGCCCCCAAACCGGGCCTATACCCCCTGAGCCCCCAAAACCCGGGCCTAACACCCCCTGAGCCCCCAAACCCGGGCCTATAACCCCCTGAGCCCCCAAACCCGGGCCTATACACCCCCTGAGCCCAACCCCGGGAGCCTATAATCCCCTGGGCCCCCAAACCCACGCCTATAATCCCTGCGCCCCCAAAACCCGGCCTATAATCCCTGGGCCCCCAAACCCCGGGCCTATGACACCCCTGAGCCCCCAAACCCGGGCCTATAACCCCTGAGCCCCCAAACCCCGGGCCTTAACCCCTTTGACCCCCAACCCCGGGGCCTTTATACACCCCCTGAGCCCCCAACCCCGGGCCTATTTACACCACCTGAGCCCCAAAACCCGGGCCTATAACCCCCTGAGCCCCAAACCCCGCGGCCTATACACCCCCTGAAGCCCCCAAAACCCCGGGCTCTATACACCCCTGAGCCCCAAACCGCGGCCTATAATCCCCTGAGCCCAAACGCCGGGCCTATACACCCCTGAGCCCCCACCCCGGGCCCATAACCCCTGAGCCCTCCAAACCCGGGCCTATAATCCCCTTGAGCCCCAAACCCGGCCTATAATCCCCGGGAGCCCAACCCCGGGCCAGAACCCCTGAGCCCAAAACCCGGGCTAGTGAAATCCCCTGAGCCCCAAACCCGGGCTATAACCCCCTGAGCCCCCAAACCCCGGGCCTTATACACCCCCTGAGCCCCCAACCCCGGGCCATATACACCCCCTGAGCCCCCAACCCCGGGCCTATAATCCCCTGGAGCCCCCAAACCCGGGCCTATAACCCCCTGAGCCCCAAACCCCGGGCCTAGTACACCCCCTGCAGCCCCCAAACCCCGGCCTATAAACCCCCTGAGCCCCCAAACCCGGGCCTATACACCCTGAACCCCCAAACCCCGGGCCTATGAACCCCCTGAGCCCCCAAACCCGGGCCTAATACACCCCCCTGAGCCCCCAACCCCGCGGCTATAACCCCTGAGCCCCCAAACCCGCCTATACACCCCCTGAGCCCCCAAACCCGGGCCTAGTAATCCCCTGAGCCCAAACCCAGGGCCTATACACCCCCTGAGCCCCCCACCCGGGCCCATAACCCCCTGAGCCCCCAAAACCGGGCCTTATTAATTCCCCTGAGCGCCCAAACCCGGGCCTATAATCCCTGAGCCCCAAAGCCCGGGCCTAATAATTCCCCTGAGCCCAAACGCCGGGCCCATAACCCCCATGAGCCCCCAAACCCGGGCCTATACAACCCCCTGAGCCCCAACCCCGGGGGCCTAGTACACCCCCTGAGCCCCAACCCCGGCCATACACCCCCTGAGCCCCAAATCCAGGCATATTACACCCCCTGTGCCCCCAAACCCGGGCCTATAACCCCTGAGCCCCCAAAACCCCGGGCTGCCATATTAAAACCCCTGAGCCCCAAAACCCGGGCCTATAAATCCCCTGAGCCCCCAAACCCCGGGCCTATACACCCCCTGAAGCCCAAACCCCGGGCCTATTACACCCCCTGAGCCCCCAAAACCCGGGCCCATACACCCCCTGAGCTCCAACCCCGGGCCCATAACCCCTGAGCCCCACCCCGGGCCCAACACGCCGCTGAGCCCCCAAACCCGCGGCCCCATACCCCCTGAGCCCCCAAAACCCCGGGCCCATAACCCCCTGAGCCCCCAACCCCGGGCCTATACACCCCTCTGAGCCCCCAACCCCGGGCCCATTAACCCCCTGAGGCCCCCAACCCGGGCCTATAACCCCCTTCGAGCCCCCAACCCCGGGCCTACTAAACCCCTGAAGCCCCCACCCCGGCCTAGACACCCCTGAGCCCCCAAACCGCCGGGCCTTATACACCCCCTGGCCCCCAAACCCAGGGCTATAACCCCCTGAGCCCCCAAACCCCGGGCCAGTACACCCCCTGAGCCCCAACCCCGGCCCTATACACCCCCTGAAGCCCCAACCCCGCGGCTATACACCCCCTGAGCCCCCAACCCCGGGGCCTATAACCCCCTGGCCCCCAACCCGGCGGCCCATTAAACCCCTGAGCCCCCAACCCGCGCGGCCCATAACCCCCTTGCAGCCCCAACCCGGGCTATAACCCTGAGCCCCCAACCCCGGGCCCATAAACCCCCTGAGCCCCAACCCGGGCCCATAACCCCCTGAGCCCCGAACCCCGGGCCTATACACCCCTGAACCCCCAAACCCCGGGCCTATACACCCCCTTGAGCCTCCAAAACCCCGGGCCCATACACCCCCTGAGCTCCGAACCCTGGGCCCATTTAACCCCCTTGAGCCCCCAAACCCGGGCCCATAACCCCTTGAGCCCCAAAACCCCGGTCGGCCCATTAACCCCCTGAAGCCCCCAACCCCGGGCCTATACACCCCCTGAGCCCCAACCCCCGCGGCTATTAACCCCTGAGCCCCCAACCCCGGGCCCTAACCCCCTGAGCCCCCACCCCGGCCTATTACACCCCCTGAGGCCCCCAACCCGGGCCTATACACCCCCTGAGCCCCCAAACCCGGGCCCATAACCCCTGAGCCCCCAAACCCCGGGGCTATACACCCCCTGAGCCCCAAACCCGGGGCCCATACACCCCTTGAGCTCCCAACCCGGGCCCATAACCCCCTGAAGCCCCCAAACCCGGGCCATAACCCCCTGAGGCCCCCAAACCCCGGGCCCATAACCCCCTGAGCCCCCAACCCCGGGTCCTATACACCCCCCTGAGCCCCCCAACCCCGGGCCTAAACCCCCTGAGCCCCCAAGCCCGGCCCATAACCCCTGAGCCCCAACCCCGGCTATAACCCCCTGAGCCCCAACCCCCGGCCTAACACCCCCTGAGCCCCCAACCCCGGGCCATAACCCCCTTGAGCCCCCAAACCCCGGGCCTATACACCCCCTGAGCCCCCAACCCCGGGCCTATAATCACCTGAGCCCCCATCCCCGGGCACTGACAGCCCCCTGAAGCCCCAACCCCGGGGCCTATACCACCCCTGGCCCCAAACCCGGGCCTATAACCCCCTGAGCCCCCAACCCCGGGCCTATAACCCCTGAGCCCCAACCCCGGGCCTAGAACCCTGAGCCCCCAACCCCCTGAGCCCCCAACCCCGGCCTATGTACACCCCCTGAGCCCCCAACCCCGCGGCCTATAACACCCCCTGGGCCCCCCAAACCGGGCCGTATAACCCCCTGGAGCCCCAACCCCGGGCGTATCACCCCTGAGCCCCAACCCCGGCGACCTATACACCCCCTGAGCACCCCAACCCCGGGCCTATACACCCCCTGAGCCCCAAACCCCGCGGCCTATAACCCCTGAGCCCCCAAACCCCGGGCCCATATAAACCCCCTGAGGCCCCGAACCCCGGGGCCTATACACCCCTGAGCCCCCAACCCCGGGCCTATACACCCCCTTGATCCCCCAAACCCCGGGCCTATACACCCCTGACCCCCAAACCCGGGTGCCATATACACCCGCCTGCAGCCCCAACCCCGGCTATACACCCCCGGAGCCCCCAACCCCGGGCCTATACACCCCCTTGAGCCCCCAAACCCCGGGCCTAGTACACCCCCTGAAGCCCCCAACCCGGGCTATAACCCTGAGCCCCCAACCCGGCGCCATTAACCCCTTGAGCCCCCAACCCCCCTGAGCCCCACCCCGGCCCATACACCCCTGAGCCCCGCAAACCCCGGGCCCATAAACCCCCTGAGCCCCAAACCCCGGGCCCAATAACCCCCTAGCCCCCAACCCGGGGCCTATACACCCCCTGAGCCCCCAACCCCCGGGGCCCTAACCCCCTGAGCCCCCAACCCGGGCTCTATAACCCCCTGAGCCCCCAACCCCGGCCTATACACCCCGCTGGAGCCCCCAACCCGGGCCCAATAACCCCCTGAGCCCCAACCCGGGGCCTATAACCCCCCTGAGCCCCAACCCCCGGCCTATACACCCCCTGAGGCCCCAAACCCCGGGCCTATGACACCCCCTGAGCCCCCAAACCCCGGGCCTATACACCCCCTGAGCCCCCAAACCCCGGGCCTGATAACCCCCTGGCCCCAAACCCGGGCCCATAACCCCCTTGAGCCCCCAACCCCGGGCCTGATACACCCCCTGAGCCCCCAAACCCCGCCTATCACCCCCTGAGCCCCCAAACCCCGGGGCCTATACACCCCCTGAGCCCACACCCGGGCCTGATAACCCCTTGGAGCCCCCAAACCCGGGCCTAGTAACCCCCTGAGCCCCCAACCCGGGCCTATACACCCCCTGAGCCCCAACCCGGCCTATGAACCCCCCTGGGCCCAAAAACCGGCCTATAACCCCGCTGAGCCCCAACCCCGTGGCCCATTACACGCCCCTGAAGCCCCAACCCCGGCCTATAACCCCCTGGGCCCCAACCCCGGGCCCATAACCCCTGAGCCCCCAACCCCGGCGTATTAACCCCCTGAGCCCCACCCGGGGCCATAAACCACCTGAGGCCCCAACCCCGGGCCATAACCCCCTGAGCCCCCAACCCGGGCCTAATACACCCCCTGAGCCCCAAACCCCGGGCCTATTACACCCCCTAGCCCCCAAACCCGGGCCCATACACCCCCTGAGCTCCCAACCCCGGGCCATAAACCCCCTAGCCCCCAAACCGGCCCATAACCCCCTGAGCCCCCAAACGCCGGGCCTATACACCCCTGAGCCCCAACCCGGGGCCTATAACCCCCTGAGCTCCCAAACCCGGGCCCATAACCCCCTGAGCCCCCAACCCCGGGCCTATACACCCCCCCCCCTTGAGCCCCCCAACCCCTGAGCCCCCAAACCCCGGCCTAATACACCCCCTGAGCCCCCAACCCGGGCCTATTACACCCCTGGAGCCCCAACCCCCTGAAGCCCCCGAAACCCCGGGCCTATTACAACCCCCTGAGCCCCCAACCCCGGGCCTATTACACCCCCTGGAGCCCCCAACCGCCCTGAGCCCCAACCCCCGGGCCCCTATAAACACCCCCTGAGCCCCAACCCCGGGCCTATACCCCTGATGTCCAACCCGGCCTATAAATCCCTGAGCTTCCCAAACCCCGGGCCGTAAACCCCCTGAAGCCCCCAACCCGGGCCTATACCCCCCTGAGCCCCCAACCCCCTGAGCCCTAACCCCCGGGCCTATACACCCCCTGAGCCCCCAACCCCTGAGCCCCCAACCCCGGGGGCCCATAACCCCTAGCGCCCAACGCCGGGGCCCATTAACCCCCTGAGCCCCAACCCCGGGCCTAATACACCCCTGAGCCCCCAACCCCCCTTGAGCCCCCAACCCCGGGGCCTATACACCCCTGAGCCCCCAACCCCCTGAGCCCCCAACCCCGGGCCTATACCCCCCTAGCCGCCCAACCCGGGCCTATACACCCCCTGAGCCCCACCCCTGAGCCCCAACCCCGGTGCTATACACCCCTTGAGCCCCAACCCCGGCTATTACAACCCCCTGAGCCCCCAACCCCGGGCCGTATACACCCCTGAGCCCCCAACCCGGGCCGTATACACCCCCTGAGCCCCCAACCCCCCTGAGCCCCCAACCCCGGTGCCTATACACCCTGTGAGCCCCCAATAACCCCTGAGCCCCAACCGGGCCTATACACCCCCGAGCCCCTAACCCCGGGCCTATAACCCCCTGGCCCCCAAACCGGGCCTATACACCCCCTTGAGCCCAACCCGGGCCTATACACCCCTGAGCCCCCAACCCCGGGCCTATAAACCCCCTGAGCTCCGCACCCCGGGCCCATAACCCCCTGAGCCCCCAACCCGGCCTATACACCCCTGAGCCCCAACCCGGGCCTTATAACCCCTGGGCCCCCCTGTGCGGCTTTCTCCTTGTACCTTAAGCCGTTGGCGCCCCGTTACCCCGGAAGAACCCCCGTACCCCGGAAGACCCCGTTTACCCGGAAAGCCCCCCGGGCCGTAACCGTCCCCTCGCAGATAGTTTCCACTTTTCACTCCCATCTCGTCTCGTCCGTTAGGTCTCAC